>NC_092803.1:33003332-33308047 GCF_040954645.1 Diabrotica undecimpunctata
AATAAAAAAACTTATTTACATATACCTGGAAACTTTACAGAAATAAAAAAAAATATGAAAAAAATTTCAAAAGGACAATTAATTATTGTCTTCAGTATAATTCGGGTTACACCTTTAATATGTTTGGCACTGATTTATGGTTTAAGCAGATACATTTATTGCAGTTAGCTCATTTAGAGGCTATTTGCTCTGGATATTTTCTGAATGATAAACCTGGATTCTTAGATACATAAATGACAAAACTCTTAGGACAGTAATATGAAGGTTCATAAACAGTTGATAAGACCAGCTAAACGTGCGTCGAGCAAACGTGTATTCCCGAATCATTTTATCGTCTTTCTCAACATAAACCAGTTTTTTTCTTTGGTACATACGATATCATTGCAACTTTTCCCAAAAAGAGAAATTTAGACGAGAAAACAGCTCGGTTTCTAGAACTGATTTTCATTAAAGTGTCGGGCTTGTTTTTGTGAACAGTTACAAGCAGGGTTGTATGTTTGGTCAAAAGAACTTTAGGGAAGGCTGGACATACAAAAAAATTATCTACAGTAACTACTTGTCCAGTGCCATATAAAAGAGACGCTAAATCTATTACTTCTGTGAATCCTTGAGTTTTCTCAGGTTGTGCTCCTGGTATATTGCCTGCATAAATTTGCAAATTATGATTTTTTGTACATAAGTTAGTAAATTTAGTAACTAAATTAAATTATTAGAACCATTTTTTACCAAGTAACAAAAAAGAAAATTTCTTTAATTCATATTCTTGCATTTTGAGAACCAATACCGAAGTGGAAATCAAAACTTAAAATAAGCTTATTTTAACCCAGTAACCGCCAAGGTATGAAATATGTAAATTTTTTATAAAAATAATATAAGGGTTAGTTATTTATGGTGTTTTAAAGACAAAACTGGATATAATTTTTTTTTAGGTTACAGGGTGTGGCTAAAACAATAATGTTGCGTTTTCGCATCAATGACGGAATCTGTTAAGAAATTAATGAAATACACTTTTATGGATTATGAGATTTATTTCAAAATTAAAGATACAAAAGTAGTGAAACTAAATAAAATATTTGTAAAAAAACTATAAAACCTAATATTACAATTTATGGAAGCTGTCAAAACACGTAGAGTGTAAATTTACATTGCACTTCTGACACTTCTTTCGGTATTTGTGACTTTGTTGGCCTTCCTCGTCCTTTGTATTTAGGAGCTCATGTACCCTCATCGTCGCTGGCTGATAATGAATTACTTTCTTCTGATTTTATTAGCGCCATAACAATATAAGAGCGAAACTCTAATTGTGATATTGTAGAGTCATTTGCCAATTTATAAATTTTCCATGCATTGACGATTGTACTGTCTATAGTATTTATAAAAAGAGGCCACCACCATTTCTTTCCTCTTACTCTTATACGATGTCGATTGTTGTCCTTGGCATATTTTAAAGTGTATTTTAAATCATGTCTAATAATTCCTCGTCAAAAAAATTATAAAATACTTCAACTGGTGATTTACCGTAAAGCATGTCCTTTATACGTTGTTTTTGAATGTGCTCCTGCGATTCCGGAAAATTACTGTATACGGGGTCCCTTTTGCTCTAGTTTGGATTATATTGAACAGATTTTGCCCTCTTTGAAGTAGCCTGGCTTGTAGAGGGTTCATTATAATTATCTTCAAATTCATTTGTGTTGTCCTCAGCCATCAATTCGAATGTCCCAGCAGTGTCTTGAGGCTTATCATGGCCTATAAGTAATAAAAAAATAAAAGTTACATAACAGTATCTTATATAATTATACCGTATAATACCTTCCAATAAATCGTCATCTATTTCCTCTTCATCAGTACGCTCATCGACATCTGGTGGTATTATAACAGCATCAATTTCGGTCTCATTTTGAATTTCTTCAATAGCAGCTTCCAATTCTTGAATAGTAAGAGGTCAATTCCGATCATAATTACCTTTCCACTTATTTTTGCCAGAACTCATTATATATGTTTTATCTGCAACAATACAGAGAAACACAATTATTGCTGTATATGCTTATACTAAAACGCTCTAGACAAGATTGAACTAGTCAAATACGGTTACACTAGATTTGTCACGTAGCGTAGGCGGTATTACCTAGAGACAGCACATTCCGCCGTTGATGCGAAAACGCAACAATAAGTTTGAATGCATGTAACTTTTTCTTGATAAAATTATTTAATTTTTTTGTATGGTTATTGCTAAATCTGTAGTTTATGCTTTATAAAAATCATGTAAACCATTATATTTTAACCAAAGTGAAAATTCTACAAGAAGATTATATAGTCATGACGAATCATGTAAAAAACTGCTGAAGAAATTAATTTATAATAGATAAACAGTTAATTATATTTGTTCTATAAAATATATTTCCATATCATCAAGCCTTTAGGAATTAAAACATATAAAGAATTTTTTAAAAACAAAATATTTAGTTGTATAAAAAAAATTCCTTTTAAAATGTTGCGTTTTCGCATCAACGGCGCTTAATGGGTTAAAGTAAAATTGTGGATAACTTACAACAAAAATAGTAAACTGCATTAAGTTGCCACAAGAAAATAGCTTCACAATAATATTAATATCAAAATTCTTTTGAAATCTTTTAAAAAAAAACCGTTTTTTATTTTTGATACAATTTTATTAAAAATATTATTTAACTTTTTTTTATCATAAAATTTTATAAAATATATATACTATTAGCACTTTGAAAGCATCAATTAGTTTTTTCTGTTTTAATAACAATGGCTTTTCATAACCACCTAAATTGTTAAACACATTTCTCTAAAAACAAAATAAAATATTCGGTTAAATAATATTTTTGGTCTATAGTTTACATTTAAATTCATTTGTTTTTATTATTTAAAATATATTTTAATAAAGAGCTTTACCGTTAAAAAAAATTACATCAAAATTTTTCATGCCAAAAGCTTTTTAACTGTGTGTAAAATAGAAAAATACATACAAATTTCAATAAAATAAATAAGCTTATGTTAAAATAATAGATTAATGTTTTATGATGTTTGCAAAAATATTTAAAATCATTTTTTAAATATTCTCGGATATTTTTTTATAACCAAACTATGTTTGCAATAATATAATGGTGTTTAAAATACTACGATTTTTTGGTAGAATACTACGTGACTAATGAAATATATTGTATGAACTTATTATATACGGCAACGATTGTACCCTCTAGATGATGGATTGGAGGTTACACAAAGAACGGTACTAGGCTCGGGCTTCAGTCTGGTAGAGGTATCTTGGTCGGGGTTCTTGTTACAGCTCAAATATCTCGGATCAATTAAAGAAGTACTTACGACACAAAGACAAGAAGTTAGAAGAGAAGATAAAAGATAAGAGGAGAAAAGTTATTTGGGCACCACCCTATTTTTAGAGGAACAGGGAAACCTTAAGGCACATAGAAAAGGATGACGAGAAAGGTAAGGTACAGCTAGAGAACTCACGCGAGAATAAAGTAAACCGTGAGAGAAAAAAGTATCGGAATTATGCGGTACACTTCTAATATTTCGACACATATACTTAAAATATACGATCAAACAAATAAATATAATAATATAATTCAATAAAAAATGCCTGGAAGAGAAACACAAAAATATAAATTCTAATTGTATAAAAAAAATATAAAAGAAATAAAAAGCGAATAGTTCTTTAACAAAATTATATTTAGGTATATTTGTTAAAGTAAATGTTCCATATTAAATTTTATTAAACAGTTAAATGGCATGATTATTGCGTAACTGATTATTAATTACAAACAAAAAATATCTCAAAAAATAGTTATAAATAATTTAGTATTCTCAAGAATTAGAAAAAAAAGGCAAGGAACATTATAATTATATCTACATATATAAAATAAATGGTACGTTATTTATACGTATATATTATCCTGTATTTTTACTATATTACTCAGTCAAACCAAACCTCCATAAATAAGAAGGTACACTGAACTGGAGTCATAAATCAACTTCTAAAGATTTCGTTATCACGGTTTAGTCAATAAAACTTATACTCACAAAACAGGTGTATTCAAATAATGGTATGACGCCCTCAATAAGGCACTTGACTTCGGTCCAAACAACAGGTAGTTGGGACGACACGACCACAATAAATTGCAGTCTTCCTAACGTAATCCCTTAGATTGTCTGTTAGGCCGACGAAAAGAGGCAGCTAGACCTGGGTACTACAGGTGGTTGAGATAACATAAAGATGACTGATGATCGGGTGAACTAACGTTGCGGTGAATGCTTGAAAATTGTACACGTATGGACGGTGTATAATAGGAATCGGTATACAATCTGAATTGGTGTAAAATCTAAATTGGTGTACAATCTGAATTGGTGTAAAATCCGAACTGGGTAGAATAGGAACGGCAAACAGAAGTGACTTCAATTGGAAGACGTCTGTTTGACAAAAGAGAAAATAATCAATATAAGACACACTGTGTAAAGATAAATAAGGGTGAATTGAAAATCCACTTAGCGCCGATTGTCGAAGATAAGACCGCTTGCCACAGGAACCAACTTGGAAATGAACATCGGATTGTGAACTTAGAAGGGCTTAGACAAGCGAAGGTTGAAAATAGGGAGGGGATATTGGCTGAAGGATGCCACGCGAAATTGACATTAAATAGCCGGGCTACTGGGGTTCATTTTCGTAGCGTTTACCAATGGAAAGTAAGCTTTCTACGAAAAACAACTCTTCTGTTTTTCTGAGAAGGTAGCTCGGAGATTTCACAACAGGTCCTTTTTCCTTTGTTATTAGGAAAGATTTTTATGTACCAAAACAAGATAAAAAAAAGAAGAAACATTTGGCGAAGTTATTTCTTTGTTAAAAAAAGGCGTAACGAAACGCTCGGTAGTGTCGGTTATTTGAGGAAGGTATGCAGGCATGGGCGGCGTGAAAATAATTTATTAAAGGGAATAATTTAAAGAAATTATGAACATGCTTCACGATAATAAATATTAGTCATCATTTTAAAACTTTTTTATAGTACAATTTTCTTAAAAGTAAGAATCGAAATTGAACGCGATTGAAGTTATTTTATATGAAGTTTTGGTCTACACGAAAACCGTTTTCAAAACAGAAGTTTTAAAAATTAGACTATAATATTTTTGGTACCCTAGTAATATTCTAATCACCTACTATTATATATGTCTCAGATGGAAATGGAATAAAAATTTATACAGGTTAGAGTTAGTTCCAAATTTCATAAACCTTGGAAATACGCATGCGCGAAACAAAAATAAATCCTGTAAATATTGACGAACTCTGTAACGTCGTATATTGTCGTCACTACTATTAAACGTTTACAGTGAATACATAATATTCCATATTGCAGAAGATCGAGAAGCCTTCGCAATGATGATCGCGAACGTCGGATAATTCTGATATGGCACGCGAAGAAGAAGAGTGAATACATTTGACAGAAAGTTTGTAACGACTAAGCAACCCGTCAGAAACGGTGTGTGCTAATGTGTAACAATTTAACGACCCATCAGTAACACCCTTTAAAAGTTGGGAGCCAATGTATAACAATAAAACTCACAACTTTCTTTGCGTGCCAATTGTTAGGCTTCGTCTAGCTCAGGCTTTTATGTGTGAGAACGACTTATCTTAACCCTTATCCGGAAAAGGTGTATTCATTGGACACACTTACAGATATGTTACTGTATATTTCGAAAATCACAGTATACGATTACCTTAAAAATTAGGAATTTTTCGACTTTAAAGTAAACTTATTGGAGGCAACAAATAAATTTTTTGAACTAATCAAAATTAAATATAAAAAAATAAAATTATTTTTACTGGCGTAACCAGACAGTGTATGTCCGTCGGACACAATTTGCTTTTCGATGCGGTTACGCCACTGGTCATCAATATTTATCGACTGTCGGTAACGTGAAGTACTAAACAAGCTCTGACTAGTAATTCAGTTGCATTTTTGCTAGCCTAGAGCACAGTATATTGCTTTATAAAGAATTCTTTAGCAAGATAATATGGCTTATTTAGTGCAGTTAGAGTGCAGTTTACTTTGTTTGATATTTTTCATATTTTCGTAATCCTGTAGTTTCGGGTAATCCCAATTTATTTTACTGGTTTTTATTCCGTACATAGAAATATCTTCACTTTTTGGTTTTCACAGCATAAAGTAGTAAATATGAACAACAGAAAGTTAACAATAACGGAGCTTGAAGATATAATTATTGAGAACTTGTCTGATTTTGATGATGACGAATACTGCCTAGAGGATTTCCACGACGAATCTGAATCAGATGACGATCATTTGTCGGAAGCTAGTAAAGAGGAGGATGAACAAATTTGAGAGGAAAATCCATGTAAGTATAAAATTAAACGTAGATTGAGACTAGTACACTTTATGATAAAATTTCAGCTCTTGAAGAACACATCAGAAACAGTCAACCAGAAATGTATATTGCTAAAGATGAAACTGAATGGTCATCACAACCTTTTCTGACAGGACGAACACGATTTCAACATTTAGTAGAAAGACCACTACACTGAGTTCAACTTCCACCTGCAACACGAATTGAAGAACCAATAGATACATTTCGCTTATATTTGACTGAAAGTATTGTGGATGACATTGTCCGTTACACCAATCTAGAGGCTCATCGTGTATTGCAAAGTAAATCATGGAAGTCCTGTCATATAATTGAAATGTATGCTTTCTTTGGTCTCCTGTTCACCGCTGGGCATCTAAAATCCAACTATGCAAATTATGAAGCTTTGTGGAATTTAGTTTATGGACCACAGATTTTTCGAGCCACTATGGCTATAAATCGGTTTTAAGAGCTTTTGAATTATATTCGTTTCGACGACAAAACGACAAGATCCGAGAGACGTAAAAAAGATAAACTGGCTGCTATACGGAATGTATGGGATCAACTACTAGGAAATTTGAAAAAGCAATATTTGCCAGAACGAAATATAAAAATTGACGAGCAGTTGATTCCTTATCGTGGAAGATGTCCTCAAAATCCGACAAGTATGGAACGAAAATATGATTAGCATGTGACTCAGAAACTTTTTATCCTCTAAATGCGATTCCATATCTCGGCAAAGAAGGTAACAAAGTAGCTACTGGTTTGGGACGTGAAGTGGTAGAATCACTAAGCGAACCTTATTACCGAACCAACAGGAACGTAACATTTGATAACTATTTTACGGACTTAGATATTGCTTATATTATGCTATTTAACGGTTTAACAATTGTGGGCACAGTTAGAAAAAATAAAAAGTTTATTCCTCCTGAGTTTCAAGGAGAATCAGGAAATAAAAAGTTCCATGTAAGAACAAGGAGTCATTGTCTTCTACATTTGATTTTACAAAAAGTCAACAAACATGGAACATAAAAACACACGAAAAAAGACGTCTATTCATAATTGAAACAGTAGAACAACTTATAAAGCCCCTTATTATCTGCAGATCGAACGTAGGACTGTCTAAATCAACCAGATCCCTTATGGTGAACTTTGCAGGAAAAGCAACTGCCACAAGTGCCACACCTCAGTTAACACAGAAAAGAAGATGTTACTTATGCAGTTACTTATGTTACGTTGCAGGTTTGCAACGAGCACAGCAGTGTGAAACGTGAGTGTATTAGTTGCCTAAGAAAGTAACAAAATATCATATATTTGTAGATACTTTAGAGTTATAGGTTAAGATTTGCATAGTTTCTTAATTTTTATAGACCGATCACTCACTAATTATTACTTTATTAGCTAAAAATAAATATTCAAAAGAATTGATACCTATTTTATTAATTATAACATGAAATACCATAATATTGTTAGGCACTGTGTATCCGACGGAAAGATAATTGTCCGGATGAGGAATAATGCAAATCTGAAAAATGCATTAAGCAGGGACAAATAGTACGTGATATTAACTCTAATCATATTTATTATACTTTACAAATTAAATTAAGTTTTAAAATAAAATAAAAACAAAGCACATCCTGCTTTACAAAACTGTGGAAATAATACTTATGGCAAATGTTGTTGGTTTTAAGTAGATGTACGGGATTATATGTCGGTGATTTCAAATGCTGGTTGGATCAATTGTAGACTTCAGCTAGTGCGTATACAATTTCCAGATACTGATTGGAATTATACTTTAGGGATATATTGAGTTTTCATAGCACGACTGCACTATATTAGTCCCTATGGACAACCATGTGATTTTAGGGGAGATTCCTCCTGATAAAAAGGGTCAAGAAAAATATAAATCAGGCGGCAAAAAACTAGAATAATAAACCTTGTGTTAGCAACATTATAGCTTTTAAAATATTTTCTTGTCATATTTAATAGAAGATTCTAACTGAATAATATGCAGTAATTTTTTAATACAATCTATATTAAAAGTCTATAAAAAGTACAGAAATACAGAAATAAAACTAACTGTGGACGAGAAACATTATGTTTTGAACAATTTTTTATTTTTCTTTGAACTAAGCCAATTTCAACTTTGTGACAATTACTAATTACAACCACTTCTTTAGTATCCTTTTATTTGACAGCGAATAAACACGAATTGCTAAAATGCATTTTAAGTTACCACATACTTGCAGCTTTTTACTAAATTCTGGTAGCTGTTTTGGATTACCCGTACAGGTACCAACTGCCGCATACTGTAAATTCTTTATTAGTATTAGTTCCTTCGGTATGTTCAGTTCCTTTAACACCATATACATTCAGATCACGTAAACCAGTAAAACGTAACCAGTCAAACTGTAACACCTTTGTCAGATTTTGGTACCTCTTTTTATAACTTAACATCTGATCTGCCTTTAAATTTAGCCATTGATTCATCAACACATTGATAAACACTATCGGAACGTTCACTTATAGAAGATTGTTTCAAACAAATCACAACCTCATTAATGTAGTAAGTTTTGCCAGAGTCTGATAGCCTAACTGGATTATTAAAGTAGAGCTTCAAAAGCAGTTACAAAATATATCTCTAGAAATCGCAGCTTTTAATGCTTCATTCTCCCTGCACTTATTTGCAGACCAATACAGCTGCATTGTTGTAACTCATGGCTAACACGGTCCAAAAAATAAAAATAATTATTTGAGAGATAGGTTTACCGCTAGGTTTATTTTGTTCTTTTAACATCTTAACCATCCCGTCGGTCTATCATGGACCTATAATACATCTCAGCGTCTGCTAAAGCATATATTTTTATACCGTAACGATTTGGTTTATTCGGTATGTAAACCCTAAATAAACATTTGCCGCTAAAGACTTCTAACTTTTCATCTAGGTATCGTAGTATATGCCGAAAGATTGTAATGCTTCGGTAGATTAGAATTAAAAGCTTCAAAAATCTCACGTATCGTGGCCAACTTGTCGAATTCTTGGCTTTGTATTCTAGTACTTTTTTCTTCGAACCGAATGTGTATTAAAATGAACTGGAACCTCTTTACCGAGATCGTAAGGCGATAAATTTCCATTGACCTTTCATCTGTTCTAAATAAATCATCAGCATTCTGATAATTGCTTTTGTTAGCGCCAGATATGTACAACAGCCCAAAGAGAGCTTTTAATTCTATAAGGTTAATTGACCTAGCCGTTCTGTTATTGACTGGGTCATAGCGTTTCAATTCTATGAGTTTATTGGTGCATTCTACTATTTTTCTAGAATATCTGTAGTGAAAAAACATTCCCAAACCTTTTTTATCACCAATTTTCACCAAATATCACCTTTTGGTCCTGCCATATTGGGTAGAAGATTTTCAGTACGAGTTCGAACGTTACGATTAAATTCATGATGTTTCCTCCACCTTGTTCCATCTTTCCCAAACAAACGTGATATGTGCGGTATAACTTCTACTGGTACATGATTTTCGACATATTCTTTATCACACAAATCCTCCTTTGAATTGGTATCATATTCTAGAACTTCTGAACCCTTGCATCAATTTCGTCAAAAAGTTGTTGCAATCTGATTTGTTCTCTTTCGTAAGCCATATTCACATACAAAATATCTATTATTTAAACTGACTATGGACCAAAAAAGACAAAAACTTAGCTTTGAGTATAACACAAATGGTAACCTCGGTCGCTTATACCGTCAGGTCGAATAACATATGAACTATCCGCACTCGGCCACTAAAGGATTAATAGGATAAGGATTCTAAAGCTACCTGGCCGCGCGGACAAAACAATATGCGCATTTGAGTTTTAGCGCGAAAAATCTACTACGTCGGTATCATGGACCGTACGTTACTACTCGAAGGTTAACTACAAGAACAATTAACTGATATTATTGGCACAGCCAGAACATGACGGATCGGTATATTTATAATAAAACACACTTCTTCTATGGAGACAACCAGTTTGTTTAAATTTTGAGAAACAGTTGAATGTTTGCACGTGTAAATTGTGGAGTTAAGCCGAGAAGTAGAAAGTATTGTTCAAGTGGGACAAACATAAACGTACTTCTGACGATTGCTTTTACCTTTAGATTTTTTTTAAATTAACGTTGAGACAAATATAACCCATTAAAAGCGAAAGAGTTAAAGTTGCATTCGTACCTAATTAAATTTAGATCTATATTAAAATAAGCGAGTCAATGCAGTCTGAGAGGCACTGGTTTTTGTTCTGCCTTTTGTTATAGAGAAAAACAAAAATTCCGTAACGCAAAATTGTGTATTCTTATTTTATATGTATTCAGTATAAAATATATATTCAAAACTTACTGCATATGCCACACTGCATATGCAAAGCCACATGAAATACGATAAAATTTTTTGACACACAGAAATATAGAAACAGCTAATAAATATTTCAACATAACAGCCTCTATCCATTACTTGACTGACACTAAAATAATCGCAGTTTATCGAAATTGATAAACTTCACGTTCAAATAATTAACTACAGCAACAACTAATTATCTGAAATCCCATTAATTCCAGTCTACTCCCCTGAATCTTTTAGATAATGTTCAAAACAATCCTACCCGGGATATACAACAGTTTGAATGCTGACAGATAAAATTTATGAAACTGCAATCCCACTCACGTGGAATTAACTCTTAATAAACGCTTCTGGATTTACTACGTCATATAAAGCGGAAATATAATGAAGCAGTAAAAAACTCACGTGTTTTCTATCTATATAATAAGAGTATGGGTAATAAATTATGCTTTATTGAAAGGATGGGGAGTTTTATGACGTTTTTAATGCGTTTTCCGTAGATCATCTCTGATTTTGGTCGTAAACGGAAAAAGCGAAAAACTATTTCCGGTTAGTTACGACCTTTTATTCGGAATTGACAATGTTGCCACTTACAAAAACTTTGTTAGGATTTTATTTTATTTTAGATCTAAATCATACGTTATTCAATTTGTTAATAGTTTGAAATGCATTTTTTAATGACCGCTTTCTGAGCATTTTCTTGCTATTATAGGGATTACAATAAACATGGCACAACCTAACCATTATTATATACTGCAATAAAATGTTTTACTAGTACATTTATCATTCCGTCCTCTGCCAATTTTAGCAATCCCGTAAATGTTCCATCCGGGCCAAATGGTTCGAAATCATTGGTAGAAAAATTTTAAGCACATCCGAACATCAGATTTTTTATGATAACTCACCGCTACCTTCATGATCTATACTATCGTTTTTAGAAATCACCCTCTTATTTTATCATTATTTCTGCAATTAGATGTGCTTCATTAGTAGGCAAACATTAATTATTTAAGTGAAAGAACACAATGAGTAGAGTTTTGGTCCGTATAGAGTAATTGATGATCCCCTAATATTTTTTTTAATTTCAGCCTTGTTTGACTCATTTGTGTTTTCATGCAGCTAGATTGAACGATACGAAGAATTTTCCATAATTACTATTTATTTTTTAATTACTTCAAGTAATAACTGTCCAACAAATACACATAATGTTACTTATTGATTTCGCGTTTATAATAAGGGTTTTTCATTTGGGAAGTGACAACAAACTTTGCTTTAAGAATTAAGCCATTTCTAAAACTAATTGTAGGGAAGCACAATGTACTTACTTCTGGTGATTTTAAATTTTTAAATATGTTTATCTGAATGTTGTCCTTATAGAATAACAATTCTGTTTTGACATATCCATGTTTCATACAAAATAAGAAACTAAGTACCCTACTTCAGAAGTCTTAAATATTTTATTTTTGTCCTTTTTAAAATAAGTCTAACGTTTAATTCCAATATTTTTTTAAACTTTTTACATACACACACACACACACACACGAGTATAGCCCAGCCCCGAGGGACATGTGTGTTCCATTGGAATAGTGGGATCACACATGTCAGTAGATCAAACCGCTTACAGCTACCTAACCCTCAAGCTATGTCACCACCCCTCCCCATCGTGTGACTTAATAATGGGCTTATGTACTAAATGTTACTTTGGGTGCCCTTGCTAATGGGACATCCTCTATTTTAATTTGTATGGTTAGTCCACTTAATATTAAGGGTAGCTAAAACAGCTTTTCTCTCTATACTCCAGTCGTCAGGGTCGAAAATGACATTCAACCTCTAAAAATCATACGAACAAGCTGAACTTCGCCGTGAAAATTAAGATTTATTAAGAATCTGTACCCCGTAGAAAAAGATATTTCAGTAAAAAAATGTAGCTCAAATAATGTTAAACAAAAATGTTTATTAGCACTTTTTATGTAGAATAAACCGTTCTTTCAGAAACAATGCTTGAAGCGACCGTCGATTTTGAATGTCAATCACGTGCGCGAAATCAATGTTCAATAAAATCAGCTCGCCGGTACAAATTCGATATCTTTTGATCCAAGTATCCTATCCACAAAAATCAAGATGCGTTTTAAAGGTAAAGAGTACATCTTTTGTATGCAGTTTTCGTTTTTTACCGCGCATGAACTCAGTTTTTATAAAGGTGTTAAATAATTAAGCGTGGCGCGCTTTTTGCTATTTTTTATGATTCTCATGAGATCAATACAATCTGTCTCTTTTATTATTTGTTGGCCACTATAAAGTTTTAATTACTAGAGTTTATCCTTTAAAAACTATGGCATGAAATTTTAGTTCTGGGTTTTGGCAACAAATATAAGGCATTTGAATGATGCTTAAAAAACGTTGGATATAAAATTTTTCATAACAAACAATCTAAAATGTTTAAAACTTTTTTTTTTAATTAAAATAGTCTATTTTTTAAAAGAATTAAACTTCTGCTAATATATATATATATATATATATATATATATATATATATATATATATATATATATATATATATATATACACTACCGAGCATAAAATTAGGGTCACCCCATAATTTAAATTTATTTTAGAAATTATTATTCTGTTTTAACTATTTTCGGTTGTAACATAGTTTACTAATGAATTTCTTGAAAAAAAAATTGTTGTCGTTGTTTTTTCGACAAGCGTTTGAGATAAAAAGTGCCCCTTAGCCTAATTCCTAAAAACCGTTATCAGCACCGTTTTTGTTTCTATGGTTTTAACGTCAATTGTAAATTGTTTGTGTATTGTTATCACTGTCAGTGTATTGCAATGAGCATAAATTCTGTTGTGACGGCAAGAATTGTGGCGGCGTTAGAAGATGGCCACGGTCAGCGCGAAACTGCGAGAAATGTTGGTGTAAGTCTCTTGAGTGTGCAACGAGTATGGCAACAGTACGGAAGAGACCGGTCTGCTTACTCGAAGACCTGGTTCAGGTCGAGGCAGGATTACAACAGCTAGAGATGTTCTTCTGTCTGTTCTTCCGTCTTCTCACACCGACTGACACAGATTCTGAAAGACCATGTTTTACCGTTTATGGTTATTCTTGGAGACGACGCAACATTTATGCATGATAATGCACGGCCCCACACTGCTAGGATAGTTACTGAGTATCTTAACGAGGTTCAAATCACACGATTTGTTTGGCCTGCTCGCAGTCCAGATATCAATTCCATAGAACATGTTTGGAATGAGATGAAGAGACGTTTACGGAGTCATGTGCCGGCCCCCAGAAATTCGAGAGAGCTTTGCAACATATTGGTGCAAGAATGGAATAATCTTCCGCAGAATGTGATCCAAAATCTGATCCAAAGCATGCCTCGTCGTTTGCAAGCTGTTGTCACTGCCAGAGGAGGGAACAATCGCTACTGAAGTTCTTAAAATTTCTTTTTTTCAACAAAAAGCACATCAAATTAAAATTGTCCCTTTTCAATATTTAGTATATCAAAGGAAATTTCTTCATTTTCATTATTTTTAATAAACTTTAAACGACAAAAGCGTTGTTTTCTTTAAGCAATCGGTTAGTGAACTATGTTACAACTGAAAATAGTTAAAACAGAATATTAATTTCTAAAATAAATTCAAATTACGAGGTGACCCTAATTTTATGCTCGGTAGTGTATATATATATATTTATATATATATATATATATATATATATATATATATATATATATATATATATATATATATATATAAGGATTTCCACAGTTTTCACTGTATTCCTTCACTCAACCGTTTTCTCCAATTTTTCCTGTTTAGCCAGTCCTCTTCCTGTAGGTTTCTTCTACTCATTGCTTCGTCCACTTCATCTCTGAAAGATCTTCGGGGTCTGCCTCTCTTTCTTCGTCCTATCGGGCTTCACTCTGTTATTCTATTTATCCACCGATTTTGGTCTACTCTTCTGACATGTCCGTACCAAGTTAACCTCTTCTGTTCGATGTAGTCTATTATGTCGGAGTTCATTCCCATTCTCCTCTTAATCTCCATGTTATTTATTTTATCTCTTCTTGTTACTCTGCAGCTTCTCCTTATTAATTCCATCTCTGTTGCTCTTATTTTGTTTTTGGTTTTCTTATTTATTGTCCAATTTTCACACCCATAAGTGAGGATACTTCTTGTCATGGTATTATATATTTTTTTCTTTGTTTTCATGCTGATGTTCTTATCCCATAGTACCGGGTTCAATTTTCGTATGCAGTCTCTTGTTTGTACTAGTCTATTTTTTATATATTCCTCCGTTGTTACTTTGTTTAATATTATGAAGCCTAAATACTTATACTTGTCTGTTCCTTTGTTTGATATTATGAAGCCTAATTACTTATACTTGTCTGTTCCTTTGATTTGTTTACCTTCGTCTATTTCCAGCTGTTTTATTTCTGTATTCTCCGTTGTTAGGTATTCAGTTTTCTTTAGGTTTATTTTCATCCCATTCTTTGTATATTCCTGCTCCAGTTTTCTCATCATAAAACTGAGGTCATCCTCATCTTGTGCGATCACTATTTGGTCGTCGGCAAAACTTAGCGTATATAGATATTCGTTCCTTACTGGTATACCCATTCCTTCGCACTTTCTTTTCCATGGTTTCAGGGTTTTTTCCAGGAATATTTTGAACAGGGTGGGGGATGTGGAGCAACCCTGTAGTAGTCCCTTTGTCATCTTAAATGGACTGCATATTCTATTGCCCGTTTTGATAGCTACTTCGTTATTCTTGTAGAGTGCTTTTACCGCGTTTATTAATCTTCGTGGAACTTCGATGTCTTCCATTGCTTCCCATAGCTTGGTTCTAGGTATTGAGTCATATGCCTTCTTAAGGTCAACAAAAGCCAGATGGACGGATCTACTTTTGGCCATTCTGTTTTCTATTAGTTGTTCGACCGTGTAAATGATCTAAGCATGCTTTCCCCGCTGTGAAACCTGCCTGGTCTTCTCCGATTTTATCTTGTATATATTTCTAATTTTTCCTTTATGGTCTTTCCATACAGTCTGCCTATAGACGATATTATGCTGAATCCCCGATACTTTTCGCAGTTTTTTCTATTTCCTTTCTTGTATATTGATGTCATATATGCCTGGGTCCATTCTGCCGGTAAGTCTTCTCCATTCAGTTCTCTCAAACATTTTATGTATCATACGGAATAACTTTTGCGATCCGTTTTTTATCAATTCATTAGGTATTCCGCCGGGACCTTCTGCTTTTTTGTTCTTTAGAGTTTTGATCGTTCTTTTTACCTCAGCTAGGCTTAATTCGATTTCGTCATGTGTGTAGATTTCTATTCCGTCTCTTTCTGATTCTTTGAATTCGGGCCGGTCTTCGGTTAGCAATTTTTTATAGTATTCTTGCCATTCGTTTTCTTTGATTTGACCGATCTTAATTTTCTCTGTCTTATTTCTTTGGAGCGACTTTAAGATGCGCCATGACTCTGAATTTCTCGTTCCTCCTATGTGCTGTTCTATCTCTGTGCATGTTTTTTTCCCATCTTTCATTTTTTTCATTTGCCACTTTTCTTTTCACTTCTTTATTTTTTTTCCTGTATAGTTCCAAGTCCTCATAGTTTTTTGTGTTCAGGTATTTTATATGGAGTTCTTTTTTCTCTTTTATGCATATTAGTGTGTCTTCGGTTAATTTCGTAGTTTGGTGGGTGGATTTTTGGTCCACTTTTCCAAGAGCTTCTAGGGCTGCTGTCTTCATGCAGGTTTTTATGTGTTCGTATGTTTGTTTTAATGATTCATACCAAAACTCTTCTAGCTTTTGGTCCAATCTTCGCTTATATAGGTCTTTTATTGAGTCTTTTTCTCTAATAAATTGATTTTGAATTTCTTTTCTTGTGTTGAGCACGTATTGACAGGTGTAGCCGGAGCCGTAACTTGGTCAGACTCTCCCTGGGTCGGTTTCTGTTGGGTCCATATGAAGGGGAATTCCATCCAAGCGATTACTAGTTTGTGATCTGTGCCGCATTCTGCGCCTCGCTTTACTCTCTCGTCTTTTATTTTTATCGAGCTTTCGTGGTTTACTATAACATAATCAATAATAAACCTCAATTTTCTTGTTTCTTGTGTCCAAGTATATTTGTGTATGTCTTAATGTTTGTAGAAGCCGTTTGTGATCTTTAAGTAGTTTATTTCGCATAGCTCAATCAATCTCTCCCCGTTTTCGTTCATTATATCTTCTCCAAATCTACCAACTGTTCTGTCGTTTTCTTCTCTTCCTGTTCTTCCATTTAGGTCACCGGTGATAATTATTTCTTGGTTCTTCTTTCTCTTTTCGATTTCTTCTTGCTATTAACTACAACTAAAACCGTCTTCTTTGACGCATTTCTTCTGACGTGCGATCGTTTGAAATCTAAAGCATTAAAATTTGCGTTTTTAATTCATATTTCAAATGCCCCATCTCTGTTGTCACAACTCAAAATTAAAATTACATGTTATATGTTTTAAAGACTGATCTCTAAAAATAGAAATTTTACTACGGCTGGTCAGTGAAAGTGATCAATTTTATTGATCTCACGAGAATCGTAAAAAATGGCAAAAATCGCGCCACGTTTATTTATTTAACACCTTTATAAAAACTGTTTTTATTCGCGGCAAAACACAAAAACTGCATACGAAAGCTGCACTCTTTACCTTTCAAACACATCTGGATTTTTGTCGAAATAATACTTGCATTAAAAAATGTCGAATTTTTATCGTCGAGCTGATACAAATTTGATTAAACATTGATTTGCGCACGTGACTGACATTCAAAATCGACAGTCGCTCCAAGCGTCGTTTCTTAGAGAACGGTTCATTCTACACAAAAAGTGCTAATAAACATTTTTGTTTGCAATTAACTCAGCTACATTTTTTATTTGAAACATTTTTTTCTACGGCAAATATATTCGTAAATAGACTTTCTTTTTGTTTTTCCTCCCCTACGATAGGGGTTTTAGTGGGAAACCCGAAAGTAAAAGTGGTAAACTTTTTTTGCATCTTTTTTGGGGTCCCAAAATTAATATTCTCGGCAAAATTTAGCTTGTTCGTATGATTTGTAGGGATCAACTTTCTGACGACTGGACTACTAAGATTATGGTGCAGCCTCAATTACATAGTCGTTCTTCATTTGTATCTGTTCTATTCTGAACATCCTTATCTATGTTTTTTTCTGAGGTTATGGTTCCTTAGCATTTGTATTGACATATTTTTATTGTTCCCTGTGGTAGTTGAAAATCTCTAGTATTTTTCTTACGTTTAAGTTTTTGTGTATAGTAGGTACCCAATCTGTTAATTCGGTCAGTTTTTTTTATACATGTCTTATTGAACATCCTTTTTATCAATTGAAATCATTATTTGATCGTCCACAAAAAAAGGCTATAGTCATCTTCAAATATTTATTAAATAAATTACTAAAGTTTTAACTCACTTTATTATTATTAACCTATAAAACAACCTTATAGATTATTTTAGAGGTTATTAACATATACATATTATCGTAGACATATATTAAAAGATGGACTGATCGTTGCAACACCAGCCCGTTCCGCCAGTGCAAAAGAGAAAATTGATTGACGCAAAGCAGTCCTCGCATCTCTTTTTAATTATCCGGGTTTAAAGATCACTTGACCTAAATTACCAATAAGAAGTTCACCTTTTTGATAAACCCAGCCCATCAGACAGAAATGCAGGGACTGCTTTGGGTCACTTTCCTCTGTCGCACTAGTGGATCGCGACTGTATTACAGCAGTCAGTTTATCTTGTATTATAGGTATAGATATAACTGGCTGCTGTAATAGAGTCGCGTACCCCCAGTGAAACAGAGAAAACTGTCGCAAAGCAGTATATCTTTTATTATATGTCTATGTGATTAACCATTGGCAGATATTTTAAATAGACGTATTATACAAATAGACTAAGGGCTGCAATACATGCCTATTCTCTCAGTGCAACAGAGAAAATTGCATCTCTTTATAATGGACGGGGTTTATAGACTATGTGACCTCAATCACCAATTGAAAGATCACGTGGTTAATAAACCCGGCCTATTAGAAAGAGATGATGGGACTGCTTTGTGTCAGCTTTCTCTGTCATACTGGGGGAAAGGAGCTATATTGCAGCGTTGTCTATTTATATTATATTACTATGGGTATTATATGACTATGTTATTAACTTATAAAATATCAAATAAAACTAAGGAATATTTTTTTTAAATAAATGTTCAATTCTCAGGTGCAAACTAGGCACAGTTTAACCGCTGTTAGGGTATTCATGCGCCTTGGAGATTACACATATCTTATCTAAATAATACCATTTTCTATAAGTAATAAAGAAAATAATAAATAACATGCATGTTTTGCTTTCATAATCCTATTTAATACTTTTGCACACAAACAATGCTTTCAATTTAGCATTATTTTAAAAATTAAATCTCTAACAATATTAGATTAACACAAGAAAAGAGCATAATATGCAAACACAACAAAATAAAGAAAGACAGTATTGAGAGCCTAATAAATAAACATCACAAAACTAATTAACTTGTAAAAAACCTGGACACTTTTGGTACCAAAAAACATATGGGATACCAATCATCATCTGTGTCTTTAGTAGTTTCGACAAATGTATCCTTTATTTCACCTACATTAGCATAGAGCACTTTTTTCTTCCATAAACTTAAGTACTTTTGAGCCAAAAATAAATCTTGCCTAAATTTTTCCAATGAATTTCGAAAATTTTCTTCTTTCTTTCTCAAACCAGCTTTATATATAACCAGTAATCCGTCTGCAACTAAGGTTGATTTATAATATTCCTGGGCCATTTTTAACTTATTTTCAAAATCTTTTTCTGTTCGTACATAATTCTGCCAACTTCGGAAACACATCTTTTTTAAGTTCAGTAAGTAGTGTTTCTCCGACTGTAAAAGACTACTTCTTTTCAAACGCGCTAAACTTACGAAATAGATCCAGGATCTTAAATACTTCCTTGTTAAAGTACCTTTAAAATGACTCTCAGCGTTTCTATGTTTAACTTTTTTAATTTGCATTTCATCTTTAAAGTATTTCCATCTCGTTATTATTTTTTGCTTTTTTAACATATTAAGCAAATGGACTGCCCTATTTACCGAATTAGTAATTGCTTGTGCCTTTTCTTTTTCCATCTGCACAAAAACCTTGATATTAATTAAAGTTTTTCGTAACAATTTCTTCTTTGCAAACTCACCAGCTTCTTTGAATTTTTCATGCCTTTTTCGTTTGTTTTGGGCATATTTTAAAAGCTGATTAAAACATCGGTGTTTAAATTTTGTTTCTGTACGGACTCTAAAAAGATGTAATTTATTTCGGACGAAACATTTCCGTAGTTTGTATTGAAGTAACTTTAAAAAACAATTTAATTTTAGTTTGTAGACCGAGTGAGCTTCGGCCAATAAAAAGTTGAGTCTTTTTGATACTGAATGCTCCTTAAAAATTATCCAAGTTAAGAATATTTTTTTTGTTAAATTGTAATTGTATAATTCGTCGGCTAATCGACAAATATACCGTTTTCTTCGTGCAATATTAATATAAGCCTTGAACTTATTAAAATACTTAATTAGCAATTTTTTTTGGTAAATTACTCCGGCTTTTTCAAGTCGCAATTTTTCTTTCCTTGCTATGTTAATATAGTTCACCCAGATATTCCAAAATATTCGTATGTCTTCTGCGGTATGTTTTAGTCTGAAAAACTTATCAGCTATTATAACTTTGGATTTCTTATATGCTTTATACTTAATATACCATTTCCACTTCACGAAGGAATATAAGATATCATACCTCTCTTCATTCTTTGCAGCATGCAGTAAAGCTTGTTGCCATTTAATTTTTCTTCTTAACTTATATCTTAAAAACAATTTCCAGCTATTAAAAGTTTTTAATGTAAGAGTGTATTTATAAAAAACAGAAGCCCTTACGTTTTTCTTCCATCCCACTCTTACTTCATACCATGCACTGTACCATCTTTGAAAATATTTTTGTTGCAGTTTAACCACGTAATATTTACACGCCTGCGAAGGAAGAATATTGCATATAGTATTTCTGTAAAATAAGTAACCGTATTTTCTTATTATAATTTTGGTTTTTAAATGTTCAATTTTTCTTCTATACAAGTACTTAGGAATGTAAATACCCCTGTTTGTTAACATTTTCATAGCTTTAATATGTTCTTGAGTATTGTTTGGTTAATTGTCACATATTTGTCACTTTTTGACATAAATACGGAAAGAGTATAATATAATAATATTTATATTATTAAGGATATAGAATATTTTTACTACTTCAACTTTAAGGTGACGTCATGGTTTATGTAAATTGACGTCACTTTTGGTTAATATTTCTCTGACCTTAACCATCCCCACACTGCTAACAAAACTTTTCATAGGCGTCAACAAACTATTATAAAAAGAAAAATGTAATCATGATCACGTTGAGAATTTTAGTATTATATCAGTGGCGGATCCAAGGGGGGGGGCACGGGGGTTATGACCCCCGTAAATAATTTAATTTAAATAAAATGCTGTTTACACTTATTCTTAAGGTTTCTTCTTCATTACGGAAGGGTGGCTATAACTACAGCAAATTGATCTCTATCTTGAGCTGTTCTTAATATCGAATGTGTGTCCATGGCTGTCCAGTCTTTTACATTCTTCAGCCAGGAGTATTTTTTTTCTTCCTGGACCTCTTTTTTCTTATACTTTATCTTCCAGTATGATTCGTAGAAAGTTATATTTTTCTTCTCTGTAAATATGTCCTAGATAACTCGTTTTTCTGTTGTTTACAATATTTAGGAGTTCTCTCTCAGTCCTCATTCTTCTCAGCACCTAGTTATTGGTCACGTGCTCTGTCCATAAAATCTTCAGCATTCTTCGAAAAACACATTTCAAAGGCTTCTATACGCTTCATACTTGATACGTAATTCCGAGAGTCCATGTTTCCACTCCGTATACCAATAAGGATTAAATGATTGTTCTTACAAATTGATATTGGATAAAACGATAATATAGAGTTTATTAGGAATGTTAAATACATTCATTAATGTTTACACTTACATTGAGTTATTGCATTTAAATTACTTAACTTTGGTTTGTACTTATTTATCCTTGGTTTGTTCTTGATTTTGTAGCTATAGGATAGGTGGGTTTAAATTAATTGTCTTTAAAATACCGAGCTTAATTTGACAGTCCTTGGTTTTTCAGTATTTATATTTTAATAACTTTCCTTTGGTTTAATAGTCTTGTATACTTGATTTTACTGTCATAGAGTATGTGGGTTTAAATTATTTTTTTTGTTAAGTTTCAGACCCCTTAATGTTGTACCATTCTTTGCACCCGTAGGGTATTTGGGTTTTAAAAACTTCTCATAAGTTTAGCATATCGCTTAAAATAATTATTGAGAAAACGGTTCCCTTACATGAGGAACAAATCATATCAATCGTAAAAGTGCAAAAATCTAAATCCTATATCAAAATCTAAATCTTGTATCAAAATCACCCTCAAGACCCATGACCCCCCCCTAATAAAAATTTCTGGATCCGCCACTGTATTATATTATTTAAACGGCTAAAAATATTTCTTCTTAAGAATACTTTAAATTGTCCGAAACATTTTTTTAAGCTAATATTTCAAAAAATAATCATTTTAATTAAATAAACTAGACTAAACAATCGTAATTCATTATATGGGAATTTTGTGTATTATTTGATGCACAGTTAAAGAAAGTAGAATATATAATTATGTATTACAATGTTTTCTTATTTATTTTAGCATGTTAGCATGTTTCAATTGTTTCCTGTAACAACAGGATTTATAACATCAAAAGGATTAAAGCAACGATGTTGCTTGTCTCGCACTTTATTTAAAATATACCTCGAAAGTGCTTTAAAAAGATGGAAACAAAAATGCAGGACAATGGGGATACCGCTCCCAATACTATGGTATATACGCTTAACTTTGCAGACGATCAAGTAATAATGGCTCAAGATTATGACGATTTAAACTATATGGCACGAAAATTAATTGAGTATGATATATGGTAAAGTAAATAAAAAGAAAACCGAATACCTGTGTATTGGAGCAGAACATAAAGATCTCATATTAGACGATAACACTACGATAAAGCACTGCTGTGACTACAAATACCTAGGTATCACTATTTCACAAGATGGAACATTAGACAAAGCCATAAGAGAGAGAAATACGTCAGGGAGAAAAGCCATCACAATGTTAAACACCATTTTATGGGACCAATCCATCAGCAAAGAAAATAAAAAGAAGATATATGAGACTATAGTAAAAAGTATCACTTTATACAGCTGTAAGGTATGGCCACTGAAAGAAAGAACACTGTCAACGCTGAAAGCGGCGGAAATGGATTTTTGGAGAAGAGCCGCAGAAAGATCTAGAAGAGAAAGGATTACCAACGAACGCATTAGAGAAATAATGGGAATTCGAACACATACAAAGAATGGACGAACAACGAATGCCAAAAGAAATACTAAAGTGGTAACCAGAAGGAAAGAGAAAACGAGGTAGACCGAGAAAAAGTTGGAGCGAAGGAATAAATAAAGAACTGAAATATAGGGCCATAGAAGAAGACCTATGGAGCAACCGGACCAAGTGACAATTGGAAGTCGGAAAATGGCGAAGAACGTTATAAACCGACAAGTAGTAGTAGCATGTTTCAAGAAGACAAGGAGAAGCTTGAGATCAATACGGCCCCACCCATTACAGAATAGCAAACACTATTGACGGCGTTCCCCAGAAATGTCCACTAGTAGATGGGTAATCCTTCCAACACCGGACCAAATTAAATCAAATTGCACACATTAAGCGACGACGGTTTTTCTAAGAACCAACACTGACAGTAGTGAGCATACATGTTAAAAGCCAAAGAATATATCGTGTTAGAATAGAAGAATATACCGTGTTTATCCAGGAAAATCAGCAAGACCAAACATTCAAGAAACAAATCTAATTGTGGAGATACAAACATGTATAGAAACAACGAACGTAAACGATTTAGAGATTAGAACCATTGAGATTGGAAAATGCATTAAAACCTCGATATAAAAACCTTCAAACCAGCCCTTTATATTTTCACCACCTCTTAGCTTCCAATCATAACCCAAACATCTTATATTAGAAGACTTTAACAGTCACTGTTTACTTTGGGGCTACGCGCAGGGTCAGGTGCAAACGGAGACGCAGTAGAAGCATGCGTTCAAACGAGGGATCCCACATTAATCCATGATTATAAAATTTAGCTATCCTTTCAAAACTGATTATGAAAAATAGCATATAACCCACATATTTGTTTTTAAGTACTAATAGCATAGACCAATTGGTATAAACATATTTCCAATTTTCAGAAAACAAGCTACCCCGTTTAGAAGCAGATTGAACCTTAAAATAGCAAACTCGGAAAAGGAAGCGGACGTCTTGAACAAAACCAAAAAACTACGAAAAATTTGTGAAATTAATAAAAACTATGTCTAGGGAAGCAATCTCTAGAAGATGTAGAAACAATATGTTCTTAGGACGTCCAGCGAGTCCAAAAAACTAATGAAACCCTCTATATAGCTAATATTTTTGGACCAAAACATTTGACTTCAAAGCAACCTTACTTTAACCGCGAAGTCAAGCTAAAAAGGAAACGTGGTGGTAGGTGGATCAAAATTATGGAAAAAATTAACATGACATATAATAGCAAAACAGCATGGGACCTTTTAAAAAAAACTAAGCGTTGATTCCCAGGCACATAAACACAACAAACTAAGTCACTACTTAACTCTTTAGTAAATGGAAAAACTAAGAATCAGTAGAAAGACCTAAATACTACAAGAAGTCTGAATCAGGTGACAAACCAACTGGGAATTTATTTACACTAAAAAATCTCCACGATGGTATAAACCAGCTGAAAATGATAAAGCCCGAGGTATGTAGGATATATGCCGTAAACAGATAAGGCACCTTGGCCAAGGGGCAAAAAATAGATCTTGCAGCTCTGCGACACATGTCGTAAAGGCTACGAAATTCAAAAATTACCATTGAAAATCTAAAACAATAGCTTTGTAACAAGGAATGACCAAGAAAATCCCAGTAGCTACAGACCTATTTCACTGTTGTGTTATTTTTCTAAACTTTACAATCCTGGCCAGAATAGAAAACATTGTTGACAAGCACCTTTTCTTACAACAAGGAGGATTTCAACCCGAAAATTTTTGCACCGACCAATTCCTTGCACTAACAGAATACATTGAAGAGAGCTTTGAAGAAAAACGTATAACAGGAAATGCTTTGGTAGATCTGCCAGCACCAGAAAGGCACAATACATTGCTCCACAATTTGAATGTCACTCTCAGTGACCACGATCTATTTAGTGTTGCACTTTGTGTAAAATTTGTTCCTTAAAAAAAACAAAGAAAATTACTGTAATTAAATTATTTTAACATTAAAATGAGCTTTACAATGTTTAATTTTAAAGCTTAATTAAAACACTTTAAAAAAATTGTTAAATTACACAAATTGTATAAATAAACATTTATATTTGAATAAACAGTAATGATAGAATAACTTTTTGCACCTTTTACGGAACATTTTGAGCTGAAAAAACTGTTCGTAGGTTTATTTTTGGCCAAGATATCGATATTGTAATAGCACTCTCCGAGGCGCAAGATCGGCTCGTAGTGCAAGCTTAACAGCTCAATACAAATCAAAGTTAATAATATATACATTATCTTCATTTCTGTAGATTCTAGTACAATTTTCTCTTATAATTCTTATAATTAAATCATACTTACTTAAGTAGAACACTTTTATTCTATTTACTTTTTGCTTAAATTTTTGGTAAAGGTTCTGAATATCTTAGAAAATGTGAAGTTTTGATGAGTTACTCTTTTCTTTATATGACCATACACACAATCGATGATGCTCCAAAAAAACCTCGATTTACGTTTACATAAATATCACATAGAGTTTTAATTTTAATGTCTCCAAGCACAGACTGGATATATTGGGTCATATCAATATTAATACTCTTTACCGACATGTCCTACCTAAGCATCTACCCCCAGGTCTTTTTTGGTCTTTCTCTCCTACTTCCAGCAACCCGTAGATCAGCAATTTATCATTTTGGGTAATTAACATCTCTACGTTGAACATGAACAAACTATCTTAACCTATATTCTGCCAAATTTTTAAATGCTGAAAAGGCCTCATTTAATTTAAAATATATATAACAAAAAAAAACATAATTTGATAAAGTTTTAATTCTATAAAATGGAAAAAATCTTCCAAAACTCATTAAAAAACAGTTTTTCGGGTTTTAAACAAATATATAGTTTTAGACAAATACACAAACTGAAAAAAAAATTGGACCTACAGCCAATTCCAAAAAAAAAGTTATGTTTTTTTTGAATAAAAAAACATACATTTCTATATTATGTATACTCAACCTACGAGTCTATAATAAAATAGAAACATTTTATAAAAGCCTCAACTATGCGGGTGAATTTTGTAAAATTTTCAAATTGATTCCATTCCAATTAAAAAAAAAAATAAAAAAAAATTCGAGTTTTTGGGAGTAGGCGTTGGGGATGGATGGTGGCGGGCTAAAATTGCCCCAAGTCTTATTGATCTTTAATCACATAAAACATAAAAAAATTTTAAAAATTTAATTCTGAGAGTGAGGGTATTTTGCCTCTATTAACGGGGGTATCTACCCTTAATGGGGGAAAATTGTAATTTACTGGACTATAATTAGTTTTGTAATTGCGTGTTCTGTCTTCGTGTCCTGTTCCGTAACATGTTCTCTTTTATGTTTTATTTATTCTTACTAGTTTATTTACCAAATAGTTCGGTATATTTTGTTTATTTTTGAAGTTTGTTTATAAATAATATAATCTATTTTGTTTTGTTTTCTGTTTCCACACTGCTAAGTTCTTAAAACGCCCTAAAGATGATTTACGCCTACAAACCTTGAATAATCGCAAATAATACTATGTCTAACAAAAAAAGTAGCTTTTAAGTTATTCAGAATCTCTTAATGGTTAGTAAGTTTTTATTTTTCCATTTTTCCATACTTGTTATTTAATTATAGCTATATAAAAAATTTAATACCATATTTTTCGGTATATGTTTAATCGTCAAAAATGATTATATTTTGAAATTATTATTAAAAAAATAAAAAAAAATTAAATCAAAACAAAAAACTAAAACTCAAGTCAGATGATATTTATTTCAAGTTCTTTCGTTGTCGTATCTTATTCATGATATATCTTAAATCATGTAAACATTATATTTGTCCTTTATAAAAACCCAATATGTCTGGTAAAACCTCTTGAAAATGTAGAAGCATTCGTAGGGAAGAAAGTGATGTAAAAGAGAAAATTAGGACAATGCTTCACCCTTTTGAAACAAATTTCAGTCATGTACAAGCGGTTAGGATAAACCAGTTACTAATTTATTCATCTCATTTTGGAGTGGGCTTGACTAAGATACGTGGATGATATTTATACCGAGATAAACTCCCTATGAAATACATTCTTTCTTACTTATCAGATATTTTTGAGTTATATATGGCTAGTAACATATGGACACAGTTGATGGAAATAAAAATAATATTGAAGTTTTATAACTCAAATTGGTATTCTCATTTATTTGCTTCACCAAAATATGGAACTCATCCACTGAAAAAACAAAAAGTAGGGACTGGCTTATTACTGAAATCATTATTGTGAATTGTCTCAATCATATTTGGTGCTCTGTACGTGAATAAACAGATTATTCACGATAAGCAATCAAATAAAGTATCAAAAAATGTAACGTTGAAAACGCTGTAATAAAAAAATATAAAAAAAACAAAGACTAAAAGATTGAATAAATATTAGGGATCTATACGTATTATTCTGATATATACTAATCTTCAAATCCTGTAAACTTGACCAATAGTCTAGTGTTTTTTAAACCGCACTGATAATATTATATGATTAAAAAACTTTGATAATTGGCAGAAACGATGTTGGTCCGAATAATTCTGCAATATGGTGTATAATACTATCGGTTAAAAAAATTTTTAAAAATTGGACTGTAATGTATAATTGTAAAATACAAGAAGATAAATACTCAAAATATATTATTTAATATATAATTATTATTGTATTAATTATTATATTAATATAATATTTAATATTATATATTTATAATAAATTTTGTATAATTTTTGTATCTGTTTGTCAACATGACATGTTGACAATATTGTTGTCAATGTGGTTAGTTTATATATTATACAATGTCTTTAAACAGTATCATAATGCTGCTATTAGATCTATTAATAATGCCGCTGTTTTTTATTTCTTTTGAAAACTAGCTTCTATTAAAGTTGTTAGTGACAAAACTTGGTCCATACAGCTTCTATGAAGACCAAAGCCTGCTTGTTCAGTGAAGACATCTTCAAGTATTCTGTGACGAATTCTGTTGGAGGAGAAACTTTTCTAATATATTATATATCATTCTGAGTAGGGCGATGGGCGGTAGTTTTCTGGCTTATTATTTGTTTTGCCTGGTTTCGGAATTACCGTTAAAGCCAGGTGCTTTACCTGATTTTATTTCTTTTAGTGCAAGTATGATTTTACAAAAGAATTCTAAGACTTTTTTATGTTGGTAGTATTTGTTCGGTCTCGTGAAGTTCTGGATAGAGATACTATGTGGAAGGCAACCTTAGAAGATATTGTATCCTCTACGGGTTGTAGTTGGTTAGCTTCCCTACTCACAAACTGGACATAGACGTTAATAATACACAATTTGATTTTCGCAAAGGCCTAGGAACACGTGAAGCTCTTTTTTCACTTAATATACTGCTACAAAGATGCCAAGATGTCAATCAAGATATGTACATGAATGTTATGGCTGCGCAACCTGAGAGAGTGGTACAGATGTACATCAAATGAACTTTTCAGAGCAGCCGTCTCAAAACTCCGAATAGCTATGATGATTGCCGACTTGCGCCGCGGAGATGGCACTTGAAGAAGAAGCTTCCCTGTTTTTTGAAGTGAACGTTTCTGACAGTCTCTATCCATTTTTGGTATTTAATTGTCTCGATGTTGTGTACGAGCTCGTCAGCTATTTTTTAGTCACCACTTTTGAGAAACACTTTTTTGTAACACTTTCCAGTACATGTGGGCACATATTCACTGCAATATCTCCTGTATATGTTTTTCATTTTAGCTCTTATTACTGCACCTAGAAATCTTTTGTAATTTTTTATAGTTGGTGGATCCAGCTCAAGGTGTGATCTAGTTGACGACCACAGGTGTGGTCTAGTCAAAACGAGGAATTGAAATACTTCGCCTACCACCGTATTATTGCGAGCTAAATCCGATTGAATTAGTATGGGCCGAAGTTAAAGGTAACGTTGCTCGAAATAATACAACTTTTAAATTGTCAGATGTTACTATTCTTTTTCATAAATCAATATCCGAAGTAACGACTGAACATTGGCAAAAATGTATTAATCACGTTATGGATATTGAAAAAAAATACGTGGGAGCTTGATCATATAATAGATAGCAGTATAGAACCTATAATAATTTATCCCGGATCGGATAACACTTCGTCTGAAACAGAATATGAGGAAGCTTAACTTTAAACTGTAGCTCAGAAGTTTATTTTACATTTGAACTAATTACCGTCAACTTCATTGTTTATTTTTTATTTATTTTTTATTGCTATTTTGATTCTTATTTCCAATATTATTAGTATTAAGAATATTATTATTTATTAATAGGAATGTATAAAAACTTACAGTTTTTGTGTATGTATTTTACGTTTCAGTATAATTTATTGTATTTTATTATTTTATATTAACTGTATGTTTCACAAATAATAGAATTTTTATACTTTTTATGTGTATCTTTTTATTTTAAACCAGTATTGGATTGGATTAATTTCTTTGTTCTAAATATCCAAATAAATTTAACGCAAACTTTTCTTTTAAGATTACGTTTTAGTTAGAAGATGTGCACGCCTATGTATTTCGAGGTTCGAAGATGAGTATTCTGAGAATTTACTCTAGCTTATTCTTCAAATATACTATAGGCAAAATTTTCTATTTCGACAACGATTTTAAATATTGTTTTTCACGAAAAACGACAGTAAATTTTCCTAACAGCTATAACTCACACAATTAATTACTTTTATAAAAAAAAATAAAGTAACATGGATTTCATTATGTAAAGTTACAGTTTTTGATAAAAGTTTTAAAGCTGATATAGAAAGTTACGTTAAATATGAAAAATGTGACAATAATTCAATAAATTTTAGTTTCACAAAAGCTTGTTTAAATATGATATTGTCACGATATCCGCATTATGTTTAAATTAAAGTTAATACCAAATAATATAAAAGAAATATTAATGAAGTGTAAAACATTGGCACCAACAACGTTAATGTATTAGTCAATTTCTTAAGACAAACTATTTATTATTTTTGCCGTGTTAAAATTAGAATATAATTAGGTTAATCGTATTTTAGTAATCATGTATGAAAATCAATGGAAATATTATTTATAGTAAATAGTTCTAAATATCAATACATTATACTACACTTATAGTCAAATAAATATAGTCGGTACGCTCATCTTGATAATTATTTCAGATCATTCATACAACACAGAAATAATTGCTTCCTTCCAATATTCCAATATTAAAAGCTCAAAAAACTTACTGCTGTAGTCCTTCATTTAAAAAACAAGAATAATTATATGTCCATATTATGAATATTGGGAGTGTATTTTAATTAATTTTCTTTATAACGTTCCGTATTCATTTGTAAATACTAATCTATAGCAGGCTAAATTTCCAAAGTTAACTTTTGTTTCAATTAATGCACTTTTATTTTGATAATCATCGATGAACTAAACCCATGATACTGAGCTACCACAGCTTCTTTGTCGCATTTCGTTTGAAAGGCAATTTGATTTAACCCAGCCTGTGAGAAATGTTTACACCTATAATTTACGTTCGGGTGTAACAATTCATTGAAGCGAGGTGTGTTAACTCGAGTTAAAACAGGAGTCACCCCACCGCGCTCCAATGCTCCAGACCATCCCTTTCCCCCCTATAGCACTCTGATGCGCGATAGGGGCACAACTATCAGCCAAATGCTCTTCATGTGAAGGTCCTGGGTAATAGAACCCCAACATGGTTTAATAACCGAATGCAAAAACTCAGGACAGCGCATTGTCGCTATAATCCTGTTATTGTTTGAAGGTTCTGACAGAAAGTGGTGTGTAATATTTATTCGTTTAGTTACAGTGTTTACTTAACTGTATACACATCCTTAATTTGTGTATATTTCTTGTATGACAAGGAGAAATGCAAGTTCTAGTGAGTTTAGAAGGTAAGTTGTAAATCTATTTGAAATATTACATATATACTTTAATTTATTTAATTAGGATACCTATCGACATAATAATTTGCAACCATTTACAAGATTCCAGTGAAGATGTAGACGAAAACGCGGCTGTCTAGCGTGCGGCTAGTCCTACAAGCGAACGGACGAAAAGAATAGCACAAAGGTGCTGGTCTCTACCAGTCGTAAGAAGCGACCAATGGAATGTCCGGCTGTCTAGCAGTGGCCGAATTCATGAAATTTTTTGGAGTGAAAGGACGGATCAAGTACTGCTAGGGTGCTAGTCTCTACCAGTCGTAAAAGTCGACTAATGGGATGGAAGGAGAGATAATAAGCCGTCGATTGAGGTGATTAGATCTCAGCAACGAGCACAAGGTGCGAATTAGTACTTACATACCGTACGTAGGAACACTAACTTGGGCATTATTTACATTATTTAAGGTATGGTTAATCGGTATGGGGGCTGCTAGAAGCGAGACGAGTCCATAAGTTGCACTGGTCAATGGGTTGCTTTTCTAATATTTGAGACAAGCTCTGCTTTTGTTTCACATAACCTCTGCAATAGGTTTTGCAGGCTCAATATGATCAGTCCCAATCTAAACGTGCGCCTGTGAAACGTGACTATAGCTGGTGATGCGTGTTAGAGAAATAGGCTCCTCAGCGGCAACCTGCCAAACGTGCTTGGTTGTCCGTTATCCCAACAGAGTGCAACTGTTCGCTCTCACAGGGATCATGGTCAGCGGTATGTATGGCAACACAGACTTCCTCTCGTATGCTGACTATACTCTTTATGTGTTTACTCTACCCAAAAGGTCGCGTATTGGATCGTCAGTGTTCGAATATCCCCGGTCTTCACCACCCGAAGAGGGAATCCTCGTTATCCATTTGTGTTGACACCGATTTCCTGATGGATAAGAGGTCCAGGTTTTATTGGATTCTCTGCGCTTCAAATCCCGCCTGCTGTACAGCTGCTTTCTGGATGCGTGCGGTGCGTCTGTGCCTAGACTAGAAGGTAGCGTAGTGTTTAAGTTTTATACTGCTCAGGAAAATGCAATTCAAGTAGTGATGCCGTCTTCCAATACCAGCCAACCAGCGATCCGGTAAAGAGTGGGTCTGGACACTGGTGTAACCGTCAAGTGGCGCAACGGCGATTTTGCTAGCAACTTAAAAGTACCAGAGTCGGCCGCATCCGTCTCGTAAAATTGGACATTAGAACTTTGTGCTCCGTGGAGCACAAAGGATAAATGTAGATTTATGGGCATCGAAGTGGGACAAGAAACTCTGTATACATTGTTGTTTGCAGATGATCAGGTGGGGGTTGCAACCGATGAGGAAGATATAAATTATATGAATCGAAAATTATTTGAGGAATATGCCAAATGGGGGCTTACTGTAAACATAAGCAAAACAGAATATTTAAAAATTGGAGGAAATACCACAAATCTGAGGCTTGAAAACGCAGACATAAAAGGCTGCAACCAGTGTAAATATCTAGGAAGCATCATATCAGCAGATGGCAGAGTTAAGATAGATGTACAAAACCGAATAACCCAAGGGAAAAAATGCATACGAACACTGAATTCATTACTGTGGTCTAATAAAATAAAGATGCATACCAAACTTCGCGTATACAGAGCAATTGTAGAACCAATTACCACATATGGTGCCGAATGTTGGACGATGACAAAGAATGAACGAGATAAAGTAGACGTTGTGGAAATGGATTATCTTAGAAGGTCATGTCGAGTATCGAGAATGGAAAGAATCAGGAATGAGGCAATACGAAACCGTACAGGAATTAGAGATACTCTTTCAGATAGAATACAAGGAAGGCAATTACAATGGTATGGTCACGTGATGAGAATGGAGGAGGAGCGGTGGCCAAAGAAAGCCTTAATGTATGTTCCGCCAGAAAGAAGGAAAAGGAGAAGACCACCAAATTCCTGGAGAGGAGAAATTACAAAAACATTGCAATCTAGAGGCTTAGAAGAGGGAGATTGGAGAGATAGGAAAAGATGGAGGCTGAAATGCGGGAAGCGGCAATCGCCCCGTAGGACTCCCGTTATATGATGATGATGATACTCCGTGGAGGCTCACCAGCTTTCCCTATTCCACTGACGAGTTTCTCTTACCAGAGGTCGTAACTACGACTGTGTTAAGGTCATGGAAAACCAAGAATCAAATGAAGACTACGTTCCGCAAAGCGTTTTCGATCAAGATGAAGCTCCTAATGTGGAGATTATTTTACTGACACTGATAATTGAATTGGCAGGTATACGTTGACGAAACAAAAAACCTAGGAGAACAAGGTGTTATAAAGCTTGTGAACTGCCTAAATAACAAGAGATGTTTGATGGCCTTTGAAAATATCTTTACATCCTTTCCTTTTATGAAAAAGTTAATGGGTGATAAGACTTATGCTCTTGGTACGGTAAAATCACAAAAAGGGTTTACCAGATATGTCTCTCTCTTTGTCAACCATTTTTCATCCACTCCTGAATGTAGGTCTCTCCCAATTGCTTTCATATTTCTCCATCGTGCGCCAATCTAAACTACTATTTGCCTGAAACTGCTCTTATGTCATCTACCTATCTTTATTGAGGTCTTCTTATGCTTCTTGTTTTCGTCCTTGGTCTCCATTCTAGAATTCACCGTGTCCACCTGTTGGTCACGGAGAATTCTATACCAGATATGTATAAAAGGAAAATGAAGATGTGTCTTGAAGAATTGATGTTTAGTATAAAACAAAAGGTAGTTGTATTAAAGTTGATTGATAATAAATCAGTCAACATCTTGAGGAACTGTTTCTTTTTACGGGATACAGATTTTGCCAATCGTAAAAATAAAGATGGCTCCACAACAAATGTGTAATGCCCTAAAGCTGTACGCGTTTATAATCAGATAATGGGCGGTGTCGATGAGTTCGACCAATATCACGAACACTAAAGATATTCCATTGGACGAAGATCTGCCAAATAGTGGTTCAGAATTTTCTACTATTTAGTCGATATGGCTACAGTCACTTCGTTCATACTAATGAAAATAAGTAGAGCATGAACGTATAAATAAAGATCTATAGATCTTGATCTATAATATAATCTATCTATAAGATCTATAAATCTTTATTTATACGTCCATGAAGTAGACGGAAGAAACTGGACCAAATATCATTTCGCTTAAATTTAGCAAGACAGTTGGTTTCGGGCTCTACTTCACGGAAACGTAGAAATAAATCCGTAGTATTTTTAGCAAATAAACGTTTCGTTCCAAATGAAGTGAGATTAGCGGAAGTTGGTAGACATATGCCAAAGAAGGAGAAAAATTACAGGCGATGCAGGATGTGCAGTAATCCTGCATAAAATGAGAAAAGGACTCGGAATATCTGCACCTACAGCAAACTTCTATTATGCTTAACACCCTCTTATAAGAAATTAAATAAAGTAAAATTAGTTTAAAATGTTCCGTTTTCTTGAATTTACATTTTTTGTTTATGGCCCCTGGGAATTATTATTCTCACCACCCTAATAAAGTAGTGCGAGGGGCAAAATTTTGACAATATGAATCATTAGGGGTAGTTATATAATTGCTAACCAGTCAAAGAAAATTGTTTAAAACTATTTAATTTGCTCACGCTTAAAAAACGGTTAAGCATAAAATAATAGACGCTTTAGTTTTCTCCCAAAGACAACTCACTTTTTTAAATCGTTAGAGAATTCCTATTATATATCTTCTTCTTCTTTAGCTACCGTCTCCTCTAAGGAGGTTGGTAATCATCACAGCTATTTTCACTATTGAGATTGCAGCTCTGAACAAGTCGACGGAACTGCAATTATACCACTTTCTCAGATTGTTGAGCCAGGAGATGCGTCTTCTTCCAATACTTCGTTTTCCCTGTATTTTTCCCTGCATTATGGTTTGAAGCAACACATATTTATCCCCTTTCATAACGTGACCAAGATAATGTAACTTTCTTATCTTAATCGTATTCATGATTTCCATTTCCTTTTTCATCTTTCTAAGGACCTCAACATTTCTTATTCGGTCTACCCAACCTATTTTTAATATTCTTCGGTAGGTCCACATCTCGAATGCTTCAAGTCGATCGCTTACCTTTTTCTTTAAGATCCAGGCCTCCATCCCATACAGCAGCACCGAAAACACATATAAACGTAATATTCATATATTGAGTTGCAAACTAAGGTCTCTACTGCATAATACTTTTCTCATCTTATTAAATGTTGCTCTAGCTTGTCCAATTCTCATTTTTATTACTTCTTCATACTTGTTATTTTCATTAATAATTGTTTCAAGATATTTGTATTTTTTTACTTTTTTTATTGGAATCCCTCTTATGTTTAAAAAGTCTTGTTGTTGTATTTTGGAAATTTCATAAATTTTGTTTTATTAGCATTAAGCGTTAGTCCGCTTTCCTCACTAGCATTTACTACATTATCTAAAAGTGTCTGTAGATCTTGTATATTCTCTGCAATTAGTATAGTATCATCGGCATATCTAGTGATTTTTTCATTCTATCATTTTCTAGTGATTTTTTAATTATTTCTTCCGAATATAGATTGAACAATAAGGGGGAGAGTATGCAACTTTCCCTTACGCCTCTTTTTATTTCTACTTCCTCCGAAAGTTCTTTGCCTACTCTGACTTTTGCTGTTTGGTAAAAGTAGAGATGAGTTATTATTCTTAAGTCTTTTTTGTCAATATGTTTATCTTTAAGTAACTGTATAAGACGGTTGTGTCGGACCTTATCGAACGCCTTATTGTAATCAATATATATATATATATATATATATATATATATATATATATATATATATATATATATATATATTCATCAATAACTGGTTTATTGATAACGGTTTTGGTTTTTCCTGTTACTTAAAAACATCAGTACTACAGTTAACCTGAAGTGATTAATGCGTTTTTCTGGTATTAATATTATAGTATTCTGAAACTATTTCCTTGTGGCATTTTAAAGTAATTACTATTTAAATGGGAATAAGCTACAATAATTAAAGGTTAAAGTAAGTTTATTGACGTTTTAATTTCCACTTCGGAAATCGTTCTCAAAATACAAACATTAGTGAATTATTAATTACTAATTACTAATGTTTTTATTTTGAGAACGATTTCCGAAGTGGAAATTGAAACGTCAATAAACTTTAACCTTTAATTGTGGCTTATTCCAATTTAAATAGTAATTAATATGATAGTGAGAAATAAGGGAGGCGAAAATAGGTAAAGGAAACGTCGTCGGCAAAATTTTTCAAAAGGTGAAAATACTATGATATACAACGTGCATTGTGGACTCCTTGAATGGAATGAAGATATGTCACGTAGTAACTATATGTAGCGATTTGACTAAAGTGTCTATGAGAAGTATTCACAGAATTTTAAAAGAAATTAAAAAACGTGAAAGTTCCACTCGTGAACCCAACTCATACTCCCACATGTACATACACACATTATACATGTTGGTTCGTAAATATTGTTCCAAACTGAAATTAAAAATTGCTGGCTGTGAAATATTACGATAAGGCGCAACTGATATAATAATATTACGTGATTATTATTGATATGTTTATACCTATTTATAACTTAAAGGATATTTTTATTTCAGGTATGTATCATCACGGGACTATTAGCTACGTTTTCCTTACGGTATGAGTAAATAATAAACACAACCGGACAGTCCTTAAGGTAAAATTTGATTATTACTTAATATTTTCTTTTGCTGGCAATAATAAAGTAATTTTAGAAACACTTCCAAAGGCAATATTATAAATCACTTCAGAGTGAATCTGGTCTATGAAATCTTAACATCTAATATAACTTTAAAGCCCACATACATATTTCTGTTCTATTTTATTCTATCTACTTGTCATAATTGACTGATTATTGACTAGTTCCACTATACTACTCAAATAATAATAATTTGTTTGTTTTGTCATAAACACATTTATTTATATACACCATGTATTTTAGCCTTAGTTTCTTGTGGGCCTGAAGATGCTGCTAAAGTTTGTAAACAGCGAAAACGGTAGCCGATTCTCTGTTACCAACAAAAAGTCTATAACGGACTGTTAGTAGAAGACTTGTTTTCTTAACATTTATGAATATGTGCTGACAACAACAACCTTTTCATCATTTAAAAAAAAAACGGGTGTGGCAGTCCAGTGGGACTGCCGGTAGAAGTTACACTTCTATACACGCATTCGCCGTTACAAATTTATTTGGGAGTCAATCTGCACAGTCATTACATATGTAATCCTATAGGTAAGACATAGCAGAAAGAGAAACAGAATTAATAACAACTTACTTACAATTAATAAACAACATTTGACCTGTAATAGGAGTATAGTAAATGAAGGATTGAATCAAAATTTCGATGAAAATGTATATTTTTATTTTCATATATGTATGAAAGGAGTTGGATGCAAAATTTTTTTTACACATACTCTGCAATAAAATTCATTGTTTATTTTGTTATTAATATAAAAATACAATACAATACACTGCAACATAATTCAATATAATAATACAAACAAAGTATTTAAAAATGAAAATAATATACATAACTTTTCTGCTTACGCATATGTTTAATTAACCATGTAATAATATTAATAAAAAGGTCCTCCCCGACTGGGAATCGAACCCCGGTCTCCCGCGTGACAGGCGGGGATACTGACTACTATACTACCGAGGACATCACACAAACGTATAAGATATAATATTAAATATATATATACAAAAGGAACATTTTTATATTCGAGAGAGGAAGAGAGAGAAAATATATCTTCTGTCTCTCTCTTACGCATTATCTTACATATGTAATGATTTCACAGATTCACTCCCATACAAATTTCCAACGTGGAGCGCGCATATAGAAGTATAACTTCAAAAAATCCTTTTTGCCGATTTATTTTACGAAACAAGAAAAAAGGATAAACGAAAATCATACATAAGGACAAGTGAGTTATTTGCATTATCTGGAGATTAACAAGTTTCTGGAAAGATAAAGTCGTTGATCACAAAATTGGGAGTTTGTATAACATTGAAGAACAAGACAGGAACCTATACCTAAATTATACACCGAAAGAAGAAGAGGTATAGTACGGCCCTTAAAAATATGGAGCTAAGTTATCGGAAGAACCAAAACAACAAAGACCAATCCCTCTTAATCTCAAGAAGACATTTTTTACAAATAAATTGCGCGAGTAATCATTTTTTTAGCGAAGAAAAACTTATTTTGTAGTAGTTATTTATTTTTTTAGTATTTATATTAATTGTTGGTCTTGTATAGAGAAATGTTTTAACTATTTTTCTTCACATATTTTATCCTAAATATTGAAGACTAAAAGTACACCACGTACAATGTAAAAGTAGTGGATTTTAAGAAGCTACTTTGCCTTACAATGCTCATTGATTTCTAATTGGCCTAAAACTAATGCATAAAGCGACAACTTATTGACAGTTTTCACTAAACAACACATTATGATATTCACGACGCAACACTGCTCGAGATATATGATAGTTCAGAATGAATATGGAAACTTTTATCCTAAATTATGTGGCAGTAGCTCTCACTAAACTTCCAACTGGCTTAAACTTTGGAGCGATAACTCAAAAGTGATATATGTCCCATTGTAATCAGGACTTCGCAGTTCTTTTCTCAGAGTGTATAACTTAAACTAAATCTCGAAAGCTACTTATGCTGGAATTTTGGGGCGAGTTCCAATCTACTTGTGACACAATGAATTCTGTAAAAGAATATATATATACGGTTTTGTTCGAAATTTTAACACCACTTGAGAATAACTGACGGAGAGATCGTCAGTATATAGTAATTTTTGATAAAATGCTCTGTAATATTTTTAAAATATGGACTCACAATTCATAATATATACAAAGTATCCCGTATCGTTATGTTATATATAAATTATTTTGGAAATTTAATCAAAGATCAATTAAAAAATAAAAAACATAAGAAAAACTTACAATAAAGTAAAAAAAATTCCTTCGTAAAATGGAACATATATACAGGCTATACTCTCCCGAAAAAGCTGAAGAATCTTTTTGTTTGAGCGATCATCCCTTTGTTGGTTTAGTTTTACAGTCTCTCCCTTTGATATTCCTTTCTATATTTCTATTTTCCATACTCCTTAAGTATTCTTCCACTTGTCTCTTTTTCAGTTTAGGTGTATCTCTGGTTCTTTTACCTGGTGGAATCCATTTCGTTATAACTCTTAACGGATGGCTGTTCTCAGTGTGTCCATACCTTCTAATTAATTGTGCTTTTATTGCTCCAACTATGTTCTCTTGACCCATCCATTCTTGTATTTCGTGATTCATGCATTGTCTTTCTTCTTCTAAATGTGCCTATTTTCTAGAGATGTTGGCGACTACATTGACCCATCTTATTCTATTTACAGCTCGAAATAGATCAAATGACGTTAGACCAGTCCACTTCCTAAGATTGACCAGCCAGGATATACCAGAAGATAACAAGCCTCAAACAACAAGGGAAGCGTTTTATGACCAATTACAACAATTATTAGATCAAGTCAGAGGAAAGATGATAATATGGGGGGATTTTAAAGATCGAATAGCCAATTAAGTAATACCCGGCATTAAACAAAACATAACGAGAATGTTAAAAACGAAAATGGAGAACTGATGATCAACTTTTGCACAAATAATGAACTAAAAATAAACAACACATTTTTTGACCACAAAGACCAACACAAATATACATTTAATAACACCCGTGGACAAAGATCTATGATAGATTATGTTATAACCAAGAGAGATATACATCCATCGAAAATAATCGACGTAAGATGCTTCAACTCAGCAGATGTAGGTAGTAACCATAGCCTAGTTAAATAAGAATCATCCAGAAATACTTCCCACCCAAGAGAGCGGCGCCAAAACAAACAAAAATCAAAGACGAAGGACTAAATACGGAATCCACGGAATACTTATATCGGAAAAGAATATCAAAGAAGATCGCTGAGAATGAAATATTAGAAAACGATAACATCGATGAAAGCTGAAAAAAAACTCAAAAATAACATAGTTAACGCAGCAACGGAATCACTTGGAGAGAGGAAAGTAACGAACATTTCTTCTTCTCGTTGCGCCGAAGTGTTGCGCGAAAGATCTCTGCGGATGAGCGATCGAACCATCTCCTCAGGTCTTTCAGCCACGAGTTCTGGCGTCTTTCTACTGATCTTTTGCCCTGTACTTTTCCTAACGAACACTAACATATCAAAAAGGAAAACACCGTGGTTTAGAGCGGAAGTGAAGACAAAATTTGAAGAAAAGAAGAAAGCCTTTTTACAATACAGAATACAACAAGCACAACAGGCATACAACCACTATAAACGAATCAGTAATGAAACGAATACTTCAGTTAGACAAATAAAAAATGAACACTGGCAGAGTTTCTCAAAACAGATTGAACACGATTTCTACGGAACACAAAAATAAATATGGAGAATGATCAGAGGACAAATAAAAAAGATGAACAAACTAATAAAAATGAAACACATTCACTGTATGCAAAAGAGATGCCTCTAGGAATAATCAATACGATCGAAGATATGAACCAAAACAACACAATAAAAGTAAAAGCAGAAGAAGAACTAACCAAACCTACTGAAGCTGGCAGTGGGATAAGATAGGGAGATTCCTGAGCCCTCTATTGTTTAACCTAATTATGGATGAAATAATAAAAAAAAGTAAGAACCGAAAAAGGATACCAAATGGGAGAAAAACAACTTAAAATAATCTGCTATGCAGACGACGCAATACTACCCTCTCAAAGTGAAGATGATTTACACCGTATTCTGCACCAATTTAATATAACCGCCAGAAAATTTAACACGCTAAATTCTCCAAAAAAGACAAAATGCATGGACTTAAAGCTGTAAGGTCAGATAATAGAATAAGTGATGGAGTTTAAATATCTAGGCATCGCATTGTCTAACTACGAAAAGCTCCAAACCGAAGTGGAAGAACAAGTCAATAGAGCAAACAGAGACACAGGATGCCTAAATGAAACAATATGGAAAAATAAAAATATCGGAAAAGAAACGAAAGGCAGAATTTAAAAAAACAGTCATCAGACCAACAATGACATACGTGGCAGCAACAAGACCTGACACAAGACCTGAGCGAACACAAAGACGTTAGAAACAGCAGAGATAAAAACATTGATGGTAAGACACTATGAGACAAAGCTAGAAGTACATATATACGACGTAGATGCAAGGTGAAGAACATCAAGAACTGGGTAAGAAATAGAAGAGTAGAATGGAACGATCATATAAGCCGAATGATAACAAATAGAGTAGTAAAGACGGCAAGAGACGATTCTCTAATAGAAAGACGATCAGTAGAAAGACCAGGAAAACGATGGAACGACAACTTACTGGAGGCACATTGAAAAACAGACAGAGTCATGTCTATATAAAAAGAAGAAGAATTTTACATACTAGTATGAAATCGTAGACTAATTTTCGAAACCAAATTCAAGAATTCTGCTATAATCTGTGCCTTCTAAGAATTGCAAGGCAAAACAGACGATTTTATTATCAGATGTCGCTACATTGCGTCTATACGAAGCCATGTTAGAGTTGCTTTCTAAGACAGAAAAGATTTATTTCACATTCAGAGCGTTTGCGAAAGCCGTTCTGATGACGCCTATTGGGCCGAAATACGTATAAACGGATGCGTAAGCTCCCTGTACGTGAAATCAAATCTTAACTGTCTTTTCCTCTTTATACTAGTATGACTGTAAAACCGTTTTGTAAAGGTGGTAATTTCAACATACTGACAGTCGTCAAAGTGTTAAAGTTTAAAAGCTACACGTTTCACAAACGCTTGCTGTTAATTAAGTTTATTAAAACTTAAGAATTCTTATTTTAAGAAAAACATTCTTAGTTTATGTTCTAGTTAGTGACCTTAAAACTGTATCAGTGCTATAGTGTTTTGTATTTTGCGGACTTGTGTAAATCGGACAGTGAATCGGAGGTTTAAATATAAAAATTCTACGAAAAAACTTTGTCCACATCTTAAGTTAGAGTTAGTAATAAAGTTAGTCATTAAATTACATATTTATTAATGCTTCTATTCTTTTATTCTTACGTTAGGGGGTGGTTATTCGAATTAAAAGTATTACATTGCCTATTACGCTCTAAATGATACTAAGATTGCCATCCTAATTTATTGTTCATTTTCGTACATTTTTGATGGTCTTCGAGGTAAATTTTAAATAAATTTACTACCAAATAGCTTGAATTTACAAATTATTTTTTAATGAAAATTAAAATAAAATTTAAGTAAGAATGATTCGCAGAAAAATTTAGGTGGCCTATTTTGCCGTTTTAGAATTAATTATTTTAGCTAAATTGCTATTAGCATTGCTTAAGTAAGATACTCCCACTTATTTTAATATTATCTGGAACTATCACAACGTTTTTCTGACTTCAGCGATAAAGCACCAAACGCAATGAAGGTTATGCTTTATACTTGTTATGTATAATGACTACCAATTATTTTTAAGCTGTTACGTAATATTATTAAGTGCTATCCAATAATCCACTGCGGACTCTCGACATATCTATAGCCAAATTACAAGTATAAACTGGCCATTAGTCAACCAACAATTAAAGTTAGACCGTCCATTATCGAACAGTTGAATTTGCACTATTGCACTGATGATAATTGGGATGTCTGCAGATCATTATTGGTCACCATGATTGGCACAATTTCGTTGCCGATAATGCCGTGTCAGCACAACGAGTGCGGCACTACGTTGTGCCCTTCGATTTGTCTCTCAGGTCATAGACACATTGCGGATCTCCCGGAAATTACATCTGTTTTAAAGGCCACGGTTGGTAATTTGGTGAATTAGAGCCGAACTCGGTTTGTATATAACATAAGATGCTTATAGGAGGTCACTAAAAAGCTATCAGCAGCTTATAACATTATAACATTATCGAGTTATAAGCTATTATATCGGGTGTTAAAATTATACTGCACCGTCCGTTATTGCTGAGTAAATAAACATTTTTAAGATGGTAATAAAATATGTTTAATTTAACATTTTCACGGATAATAATAAAATAGGGGATGCTATAAGTAGTCTCTAATTAATAAGTCTCGGACCTGATGTAAACATGGCGCCGCTAAAAACCAAAAAATGGTCTAAAATTTATTAAAAACACAGGCCTACATTTTTTGTTTCATTAAAAAGTGTTTTAAGTTTAATAGGTGTCCTACAGTAAATAGGATGTGCTGATCACGAATCTGTACTTAGTTTTTTTCTAGCACGTCAGGTTTTCAAGAAAAGTGTGTTTGAAATTTTTTATGGAAACTTCCAAAAATACTGAGAAAATATTTTTTTAAACTTTATTTAATACAAAATTACACTGCAAAATTGAGTTGTTCTTCAAAAAAAGAATTCAGTATAACCTACTTCAGACAATATTTGGTTGTTTTAGATAAAACCGTTCTTTTTTTTCATAAAAACTGCGTTTTGTGGTCTTCTTTTTATGTATTTTTGTAATGGAGTCTCTCTTCGAGGTTTAGCAGTAATCAGCCATTATTCTTATATCCCATCGTTCTTGGTAACGTCTCTACATCTTCTTCATATCTTGATAAAATCTTTCTCCCAGCTCCTCACTGACAGCTCCAAGATTTTCGAGAAAATAGTCAACGTGAAAATCTAGAAAATGAAGTTTGATGCTCATATTGCATTCCAGTTTTTTTTTTATAATTTTCGACCATATTGGCTACAATTTCTTTATGCTTTGTAGACTTGTTGTTTCCAAGTAAACCGTCTCTGTCATGCTTCAGATTCATCCTGGGTCATTCTATTATGAAACAATCTTTCCTATTTTAAGTTCAAATTTGAGGGCATACAAAAATTCCTTCTTTTTAAGTTTAGCTTCAGAAAGTGCAAAAAATTTGTACACAGATATTTAAAGCAGTTACCCTTTTTATCTAAAGCTTTGACAAACTGCTTCATCAATCCTAACTTTATGTAAAGAGGAGGTAAAAGAACTAATTTTGGGTCAACTAGTGTATCACGTTTCACATTTTTTTTTGTCCCGGTACAAGTCTTTCTCTAAGTGGTCACTCTTTCTTAACGTAATGTAAATTTCTTGCTCGACTGTCTCATTCGCACAAAAAAACATGGATACTTTGTAATTCCAGACTGCTGACCCTAAAGCATGGATATTATTTTGAGATCTTCACAGAGTTGCCAACAACATTCGCTATAATGAAAAATGAAAAACAAAGAAAATATTTGATTTCACGTTCAAAGCGTCTATGTATCTGTTGATACGTATTTCGACTTAATAAGTCTCATCAGAACAGTTATTCATAGCCGTTCTTAACGTGAAAAATAATCTTCTCTGTCTTATTAGGAAGCAACAATAAAATGGCTTCGTTATGGACGCAATAGCGACATCTGATAGAAAAATCGGTAAGATAGTTTCGAAACAAATTCAGATTTCTGCTTTAATCTGGAGCCTTCTAAAAATTGCAAGACATAGCCAGACGTTGATAAAGGTGTTAATAGAGACATGGGGAATCTAAAATTTGCATTCCACGACATGTCTTCTCAACTAAGCAGAAATCCTTAACGAATTTGTTTCTTGTACTCATAGAGAGTAGATCCGAATAAAATGAAAAAGACAGAAAAGATCTGATTTCACGTTCAAAGCGTCTATGTATCTGTTGATATGTATTTGGACTTAATAAGTCTCATCAGAACAGTTATTCATAGCCGTTCTTAACGTGAAAAATAATCTTCTCTGTCTTATTAGGAAGCAATAATAAAATGGCTTCGTTATGGACGCAATAGCGACATCTAATAGAAAAATCGGTAAGATAGTTTGGAAACAAATTCAGATTTCTGCTTTAATCTGGAGCCTTCTAAAAATTGCAAGGCATAGCCAGACGTTGATAAAGATGTTAATAGAGACATGGGGAATCTAAAATTTGCATTCCACGACATGTCTCCTCAACTAAGCAGAAATCCTTAACGAATTTGTTTCTTGTACTCATACAAGAGTATGAGTACTTAATTTTTAGTGTTAACAATTATTTACTTACAACTAGAACATAACCGCACAAAAAAACCGTCAAAACAGCGAATATTTAAACATAAATATTAATGGTAATGTAAATATCTATACCTTAGCTTCACAGTAATTTTTTTTAGGTTTACTAATATCACTACTAGGTGTGATCAATCTCAAAAAGTGGGAAAATCGTTGTTATCTGCCTATTGACGTGATATCATATGGTGGGAATAATACTTCCCACTGCCTATGAAAGGGATAAAGTAACAAACATTATAATCATAACGAACAAGGTCAATAATAAAGAATTACATTTTTAAGGGAACATACAAATTTCCAGCTTGAAAAATGGACTTGATCCAACGAGTGGTAACCAAAAACTGATATAAACGAGAATTATAAATTATTTGCAAGTGACAAGACCTTCAAGATAAGTGAAAGTTGGTTTTTGATGAATGATCAGATAATATATTCCCATTAGGTGTATTACTTAGAATTAAATATATACTAAAGTCGTATTATTGTTTTAAATGATATTGAATGCATGTAAATTAATATTTATTGTATTTAATTAAGGTTAACTGTATAATACAATTATTCTGGTGTTAAAGAAGAGAATTGTTTTGTGAAATATTTCAAAGTAAGATAAATTTTTGCATTTAAGCAATAACGAAATTTTGCATCATATAAAACAATGGACGTAATCGTAACATCGGACATGGAGAATTACAGAGGAATTCATTTATTAAACACAACACTAATAATCAACAACCAAAGTAATAACAAATAAACTAGCAGAAACATTTTATCCAAAAAATAAAAATTTTTGGGATGGACCACCCTTATCTCCTATGGATGTGAAAAATATATTACCACCTATTTTCAGACCTAACGAATATACATATAAAATTTCTTAAAGATTGCTTTTTTTCGGAGTAGTTTGCCAACAAACTCTGTGACATTAATATGGCTATAAAAAAAATGGGTTAGTAATAGATTGTTTCAAAGTAAGGGCTGTATATATTTTTTGATGCCATATCATAAAAACATATTTTGACGGTACAAATTGTAAAACGTTTGGTCTCTATGTAACAGTTACATAGCCACTAACCGATGGAATAAATAGTTAAAGATAAAGTTTAATAATAATTTTTCGACTATTTTATTTTCACTATACACGTTCTACTAAAACTTTCTGCCTTTCTACATTATTCTGTATCGTGGTTGGTATTAACTTGTCCTTATTTCATTTCTTGCCCTGCAGCTTCCAAGATATTATAAAACTTTGCGTTTACCACTAGCCCAGAATATTTTAAAGCAAATTTGCTACCAACTAATAAAACAGTTTATACTGAACTAAAGTTTCTAACGCGCTTCTTGTTACTCTAACGTTCAGCTTTAAACAGCTTTGCAAATACAAACTGTAATTACAATTTCATGCCTTAACTGAAAGCAAGCTAGTGGACGGAAATGTAGGTTTCCTTGTGGTCTTTCCATTAATGAATGGCATGGAATTAAAAAAAAATTCGTTTTTGAAATTTTATGGTCTTGCTCCGATCTTAGAATAGTAGAAGGTGTAGGACATTTTTTTTTTATAGTATTTTAAGTTTATTTGCTAAATATTTTGTTATTTAACAACTACACAACGCAAGAAATAAAAAAATCTTCAGAATGAAGAATGAAGAAATCTTCAAAACTGCTGCAGATAGAGTGTGAAATGCTGATGATCCGTGATGATCGCCAATGTCCTTACAGGGAAAGGCAGACAAAGAAAAAGTAAACAGGTGTTATTTGGTGACGGTATTAACAACATATCAAAAACATCAATGTAAACTACATAGTTAGGCTCGATATTTTAAACCGTCTTTACCAAACTATGAATGCAGCTGATGAAAATATTCTACTCTTTGACTAAATACGCTTTGAATAAATTTTGTACCAATCGCTTAATGTAATCAACAATGACAGAGTTAGAAATAAAAGGCATTGTAATGACTTGATCGCGAGATGTTGATGGTGAGATTTTTTTTTGTAAGAGTAGTTCCAGCCTAGAATCGATGGAGTATGCTTCTGGAGGACGATTAGTTGTATGGTTAAGGATAAAATATGCAGAATGTGTTAGGTGGTTGGTTGTATATGTTTTAAAATGGCTGAGATTTGACGTTTAAAATGATATTTCGTACAAAGCAAATATATTTATATATACTCAAAAATGGTTGTTTATTCCTGGAATATTAATATTTTCTGTTACAACCTATTATTAAAGATTGGTTGATTACTAGCTTGGCAAAAAACATATATTTCCAATAACACTGGGCAACAAAACAAAATATATTATTTTGCCCTAAAGTTTTATTGACTTATTCTTATAGTACTTTTTGCACTGAATCCAAAAATGATAATAGTTGTTTCTATCACTTATGGTTTTCTTGTGACAGTCAGATATAAACAAAATATATTTTTTACCCATTCACAGGTATACAAATATAAGTTTAATACAATAAAAGGTGCTCGTAAGGGATTTTCTTGAGAAATTTGCCGCTGGCAAAACTTTTTAAAGTGTCCAGCAGTCGTCAGTCAGCATTCTCGGACCCCATTTTTCTTAGAGGATCATTAGGTTATAGTTAAGTCACTAAGTCTGCTTTAATTGTTATCTTTTATCAAATCTCTTATTTGTGGACAAACAAAATGTCCTTTTTGATATTCGTATAATTATGTCTAGAAAACTTTTCTTTTAAGTACACAAAACCTTGTTCATAGTTTTTCATCAATATTTACTTAATATACAGTGGTGGCATCAACCAAAAATTTAAAGGATTTTCACTCAGACTACGCTTGATTTTATGATAGCTTTTGCGATATTGGCTGTACCAGTCATAAAAAAAGCAGCAAAAGAAAAGCCAGTTAAGATTTTCTTTCACGTACCTCTACTATTCGCTATGCGTATTTCGTCCTAACAGGACTCATCAGAGCGACTTTGCAGAAGCCCTAAACGTAAAGTCAAATATTTTTCGTCAAAAGAAGAAATAATAAAATAACTTCATACAGATTCTACGGACCCATCATCATCATCATCATCATCATCAATGGCGCTACAACTCTTCATGAGTCTTTGCCGCGTTTACTATTGCCTTCCGTATTTGTCGGTCCTGTGCCAGTAATTCCCATTGTTGCACTCCTATTTTCTCTAGATCTTCTTTGAATGTATCTTTCCACCTTTTTCTAGGCCACCCTACACACCTTCTTTCCTCTGGCTTTTCCCAGAACACATTGTTTATAAGGCGATTGTCATTACTGCGTATCACATGTCCTACCCATCTGAGTCTATTTGCCTTTATATATCTGACTAGATTTTCTTTTCCGAATAGAGACTCTAGCTCGTTATTGTATCTGCCCCTCCATTCGTGTGTTACGCTGTTTCTGCAAGGGCCATATATAATTTGAAGAATTTTACGTTAACGCACCAGCAATTTATTTGTTTCTCTTTTTGTTAGCGTCCATGTTTCGCTTTTTGCAAAAGAAATTTTGACTTCATTAGATGTTGCATTGCAAAAAAGATCTGTTTCCTGCTATTATTCTCGTTTCAATTTCTCGCTCTAATTTGTTGTCATTTGTGATTGTTGCTCCTAGATATTTAAATTCTTTAACCACTTCTAAGTTGTGATCATTTATGGTAATGTTTTGCCTTATTCGCCGTAGTTCTTGTTTTGAGACGACCATGTATTTTGTTTTGTCTTCATTTATTTTTAGACCGATGTTTATTGCAGCTTCTTCAAAGCTCGAGAAAATATCCTTAATTTTTAATGTTGATTGTGCTACTGCGTCTACGTCATCGGCAAAGGTGAGTATGATTTTTGCTCCCCGAGCAGTTATGTCTAGTTTGATTTTTGTATATATTTTTCGCATGACATATGCTAAGGCCAGGGTTAACAACAATGGGGATAACGGAGCTCCCTGTCTCAGTCCAGAATTTACGCAGAAAGCATTTGATATTTCTCCCCTATTCTAACTTGTGCAAAAGAGTTACTTACACACATTTGTGTTACCGCAGCTAGTTTGTTGGGTACGCCGAGCTCTATCATTGCCTTCCATAATGTTGCACGATTAATTGAATCATAAGCCTGTTGAAAGTCTATAAAAATCTGATGCACGTCGTGATTATATTCCCAATACTTTTCAAGCATTTCTCTTATTGTAAATATTTGATCAATAGTCGATCTGCCAGGCCTGAAACCACACTGGTAGTCACCAACTATTTCTTCGGCGTATGGCACTAATCTTTTTAATAATATTAAAGCCAATATTTGATTAGTGTTGATTAGTGAGATTCCTCTGTAATTCATGCATTATTCCTTTTTTCCTTTCTTGTGTATTGGTACAATAATACTACCATACCATTCTTTCGGCATTATTTCTTGTCGCCACGCAATGTCTACTAATTGACGGATTTTACTTATAAGTTCATGACTGCCTGTTTTAATTAGCTCGGCATTGCGGAGCCATCCAAGAATAAAAACAAAAAGTAGAAATCCAAAGATTTCTTAGTTTTCGAAACTAAAATTCGCCTAAATCTGACGTTAAATGGACCGAAATGGTGAATCTAAATTTGCATTTCATAACATTTTGATTTACCTAGGCCAGAACGTATCGTAAACTTATTTCTTAAACACAAAACCCCGGATGAAGCTGGATAACGCCGTAGCGCCTGTATGAAGTTATTTTAATATTAATTCTTTTTACGAAAAAGATTTGGTTTCAGGTGCAGTACTTCTGCAAAGTCGTTCTGATGAGTCTTGATAGGACGAAATACGTCTAAGGGAATAATAGGGGCACTATACGTAAATTCAAATCTTAGCTGTCTTTTTTCTACCTTTATTTTTTTGTTTTGAGTACAAGAAACCAGTTCACAAAAGGTTCTTGGCTAGGTGAATCAATATTCCATGGAATGCAAATTTAGATTTCCCATGTCTGTCCACTCAACGTCAGATTTAGGCAATAATCTGAATGTTGGTTTTGAAAACTAAGAAATCTCCGGATTTTTCTTTTTGTTTTTAAAACAGTAAAACTTAGTATACCCAGCCTGCAAGTCAAGTATCATAACAATTACTTTAAGATCACCACATAAGGTACATCTGTATCTATTATTTATTTGAATTTATCATATTGGATATTCTCTAAAATCAGTTTAATATTGCCATATGTCTCTTTCATGTTTGCAAAATGGGTCAAAGGGACTGACAGTAATTGGTTACCATTATATAATAAAAGAGCCTTAAGACTAACTTTGGATGAGACCATAAATAAACACCACTCTTCTAGTGGATTCTCGTGATGTAAAGTGTTCATTACTGCCGAAATATGATTCCAATACACTAACTCTCATTTTTTGTAGAAAAAAACCTCAAAACATTCTTGCTGTTTCTACAGTAATATACACACTTTAGTACTTTTTGCCAAGTAAGCTCCAAGGGTGAAGGCACAACTCCAGCAGTTCCGCTTGTTTTTTGGATAAATTCAAGTAACGAACCAAATCATTGTCATCTTAAGTTAATAAATAAGTTAAGTAACTACTTCAAAACTAAGGTCTTGTATATCATCATTTTCTTCTGGATTTGGTTCAGAATTTGCACTGCAACTAATTTCAATGGATGTTGAAAGAGGCGGTAAAGTATGTTTTAACTTATTTATTATCCCCGTTGTATTTATTAAGCAAAAATAACAGTCTGAAGTTGATTCTCTTTACACCAGTGGAACTGTAAACGGCATGTGGTGAGAACCGTTGGCCCATACAGTCATCAGTCTACAGCATATTATACAACATATGTGTGGGGCCCAGCTTTTGTCCTGGTCCAAAATACCTTGCAGCCAAAATAAATTTCCTAACATTTTTTATCAAAGAAGTAAAATTTCTTCTTTGCGATTTACATAATAAAACGCATCTAGAAAGATATGTTTAACTATACATACAATCTAATGAAGCTTCCTGTTTGGGAGACCACACACCACTGACTAAGCTCGAGTCAACAAGACGAGGCCCGTATAGATTACCTCTCTTGGGGTAGACAGGAAAGGCTCCTTATAATAACATTAAATGTACATCATATAAAGGGTGATTAATAAAAATGTCCAATTCCTGAGTTCTAGATTCTAGACTTTAAAATGTATCGATTCTGCCTAACATGCCTTATACAAATATGGCTAGTTTCTGATATACATGGTGTTTAAAGTTGAAATATGGATTTTAATTCTCTCAAGAACTTCGTATATTTTAAAACTTTGGACATTCTAAAACTTCCTCAGCATTTGGAGCTTTACCTTTATCTACTGAATACTCCGTTGATTTCTTCCTTGATTTAATCCCTGAAAAATAATTAACATCCTTTTTTTTAGTTTCCTCCAATATTAGATGATTAGAAATTGAAGACACACAGTATGGTTTTACTGGCTATTGTTAACGCCAACTATAAGTTTTTATTATGTGATTTCGGTACGAATGGAGTCTCTGATAGCGGTGTTCTCAAAAACACAGTATTTTTTGACAAATTACTGAAGAACCTGCTGAATATTCCGCCATTCCGCCTCCCTCTGATGTAGGACACAGAAAAAATCTGCCACACGTATTTGTAGCAGACGATGCCTTTGCTTTAAGAACCTACATGTTAAAATCATTTGCGCAAAGTGACCTGAACAGCATAGAGAAGAAAATTTCTAATTACAGAATATGTAGAGCTCGTCGTATTATTGAAAATACATTTGGAATTATAGCAGCCCGTTTTCGTATTTTCCACACAGCCGTTAATTTGGAGGTGAAAAATATTGAGTAATGGCAACTTCAAGATTAGGCTATGTCTATGCTCCACATGAATGCTTTGATCTAGAAAGTACAGAAAATGGTATAGTCACTAGTGGATTGACAACTTAAAATTCAAAATTACAAGCTATATAACGAACTCATCCGTGTAATGTGCTATTATCAGCAAAAGATATATGAAACAAATTTATGAAAAACTTTGCAAGTGAAGGAAAAGTGTCTTTGCAGAGAACATGTAGTGAAAATATTTTAATTTTTTCAAATACGAAATAACACTTTCTGTTAATAATGTACAAAATATACAAATATTTCATACTTCCATCATTTTCTTTTAAGTTTGAGGACGAATGCCTGGGAATATCTTGGTCTGCTAAAAACTCGAACCAACGAAGGTACCATAAACTGGGCGTATATTTTTGGTCGGTGCCGGCTCCAGACTTTATCGAAGTGTCTACTATATTTTTCTCCTTCCCGTAATTAGTTCTGAAGGCGATAATTTTTTTACAACTGCATTACGATCTGCTTTTGGGTCGAATTCCTTCAATTTTTGTATCAGTCTATCGTGCTACTCTTTGCTTTTTATGGACCACAGATATGGCTCTGTTCGTTAATTGAAATAAATTCTTCGAGACATCTATGATGCCAATTATTCATGTGACTCGTCATAACCAAACTCGTATTGTACCAGTCTAGCGGAAACAACAATATCGTCCGTCTACACGAATGGTCAAAGCTCAAATATTTCACACTTTACACAGTACAAGTCTTTCACACATACGCTCAATTAAACTTGCGCAAGTCTGACATGGACAAGCAAAAATTTCAAAATTTTCGCAAGTCTTATGTCGTTTGTACAGTTAACATGCTTGTGCCCAATTAATGCCCAACACACTTTCCAGTATACTTGTGCAATAAACTTGTGCATGTATACTGTTCAAGTATACATGAATGTGTATGGGGAACTTTACGTGTGTATAGAGCTCCACCATATGTTCACAAAATTAGTTTGTTGATTAGTTTAAGGAATACATTAAAATATTAGTACACAATTTAAAAATTTCCATTTCCTAAATGTATTTTTTGGCTTTACTAGACTATATCAATTTCACAACGACATAATAAATTAAGCGTAAGCGTTAGGATGCATTGTTAACTTCTAACTCGTTATTGCCAAAAACATTATCCTTTACCAATTACAAACACACTTTCCAAGCATTTTATCACGGCATAGACTTTTATAGCATTAAAAGTGTCATTATCATAAATTCCACCAACTGATTATAACTCCACTACTACATGGCGTATAGACTACAAATTTTCTGGTTAGTTTCATTTGTGTTGTCACTGGAAACGAGTCTGAAAAGCGCTGTTAAAAAACAAACCATGGCTAGATGTGTGCCAAGTTTGTTTTTCAACTTTTAAACTATTAAACCACAAGCGGTCGTGAGGTTTTCGTGTTGGTGAGGGCTGAAATATGTGCCATGTTTAGCTGTTTATCAGTGGAATATTTTAGGAAAGTTTTTCCAGTTGTTTGTTATCGAAATTCCCTTGGAAATTTAAAGGGAAATGAAAATGAACACAGTTGCTACAAAGGTGTTTCTCAAAAAGAGGAAACTATATATTTTTTATAACTTTCTAGATATGCCGTATATATGCGGTTGTATGTAGTTATTAATAAAAATGTATATAAATAATTTATTTAACATTAATATTTAAGTATTCTTTTATTTTATTTATTAAATATTATTTTTACAATCATATGACTCTTGCAATAGCTCTAAAACTATTTTTTGGTGAACATAATATTTAAAGACATGAAATAAATAGTGTGGTAAGTGCACAAAAAATTTCATTTTTATTTTACACCTTTAAAATGTTCCAAGTACCATAACCAACAACCTATATAATGTTATTACGTACTCAATCGCCACAACATCGCCGGTAAAAAATGTGGTAAGTGCCAATAAATATGACAGTTTTAACACTGTTTTGATGTTATATTAGTAAAGTTGTTATTGTTTATCCCGTTCTGTATAATCTTAAAATAATATAAAAATTAATGCTGGTGCTACTTCTAGAAAGGGCAATAAGCAAAAGAAAAGGCAGAAAAAAAGAAATGCTGGAGAAAAGTTTTATACAAAGAAAAATATTAAACAAGTTCCTGCCAAGCTGCATCCTGAAAATAAGATTAGTCGAGTATTGTTATTATTTTTGGGTAGTCTCTCTTGTCGTTTCCTCATTGCTGAGGATCGTGATTTCCTACAATGCGGGCTGTCAATTCTCTCCATCTCTTGCGATTTTGGGCTGCTCTCATGGACTCGGAAAACGTCTCTCCAGTAGCTTTCTGTACTTGATCTGACCATCGGATAGGTGAGCGTCCTCTGCCTCTACGTCCTTCTACGTTTCCGCACACAATTAGTCTTTCTAAGTTGTCATTGTCTCTTCTCGCAATGTGGCCAAAAAACTTTAAAACATTTGCAAGACACTGAAAGGAGAGTCTGGTCTGAATGTTTAGCTCTTCGAGAATCGACTGATTGGATCTGTGCTCCGTCCACGAGACGCGTAGCATTCGTCTCCAGCACCACATTTTGAATGCGTCAATCCTTTTCCTATCCTCTGATTTTATTGTCCATGTTTCGGCACCGTAACTAAAGATTGAAAAAATGAGTGTCCGTACCAGTCTCATTTTGAGTTTTTTGGATAAAGAGCGGTCCTTCCATATTTTTGACAGTCGACTCATCGCGTTCTTGGCCATCCCTATTCTTCTGCGAATTTCCGTATGGGAGGAGGCTGCATTGCTTAAGGAAGATCCTAGATACGTGAACTCGTCTACTTTCTCGAATTGATTTAGGGCGCCTGTTGTTTGGAGGATATTTGCGTGGTCCACAATCATGATTTTTGTTTTCTGATTATTAATCTTGAGCCCACACTTGTTGCTTTCGGTTTCTACTCTCTTTATCAGTCTCGACATCTCCTCTTCAGATGTTGCTATCAGTGTTGTATCGTCTGCGAATCTTAAGTTTGAGATCTTTTTTCCTGCAATGGAGATGCCGCCTCTCCATCCATCGAGTGCGTTCCTCATTATGTATTCTCCATATAAATTGAACAGGTCTGGAGATAGTATGCACCCTTGTCGTACACCTCTGCTGGTTTTCAATTCTTATTTTAAGTTAGTCAAATATTGTTTTTATTTTTGAGCAGTAGTTATTCTGAAATTTTGTTTTAGATATTGTGCAAATGCAACTTCACTTGTAAAGGGATACAGTATGAACAAAAATTGAGGCTTTTTCACGAATTTTATGTTTTGAACGATAATGTACGACAAAATACGTATCTTTGAATTTTATTCATGTGTGTGCTATCAAATGGAGAAGGCATGGAAATTATGAGAGACCAGAAGAGAGTAAGAGACAGGTTATTGCCCAACGGAGAAGGCAAAATTTTACAGCGGTGTTTGGAATAACTCCAAGACAAATTGAATTGACAAATTGAAACATTAGCTAAGTTGAAAAATAAAGGAGATTCAGTTTATAAGGAAAGGAGAGGTAATAAACTGCAGTTTAGAAAGTTCATGCCGGAAGATAGAGCATTGGTTATCGAGCACATAAACAAATTTCCCAGAGACGTGGGACATTACAACCATTTAAAAAGCGAGAAACAGCATCTGAGCTCCGATCTCAATAGCAATAGACTTTACTTGGCGTTGAAGGAAGCTTATCCTGATTTAGCAGTGAGCTATTGTTTTTAATTTCAAATTTTAAACAAGAATTTTCTCATTGTAAGCTTTCGTAAGCCTTAGAACGGATACCTGGACTACCTGTGATTTACTGCACATGCGAACAAAAGATCCCACACAGAAAGATGCTCGATTTAAGTTAGAACTTTACCACCGAAAAACTGAAGCAGCTGTAGAAGCAATGAGAAAAGACCATCAGAATTGTCAGCGACCCACGAGTGACACCATGACAGTTTCTATGGATCTACAGCAGGTCTTATCATTGCCAACTTTAACTCATAGTCTAATGTCTTACATGCGACAGCTTACGACGTAATTGTAATATTATTCGTTTTAGCATGATCCTCAATCATAAGCGTGTTGTCATCTTTAATCCTTGTTTAACTATTTTTTTAATTTAATTTTTATCTATCACATGTACTACATGTATCTTTTTTAGGTTTCTTTATACTGATTTTCGGATTGTAAAATATGTTTTCGTATATTTTATAATGAATCAAATAACCTGGGTACATCTTATTTTATTCATCTGTCAAATAAACGTCAAAGTGTAAATACGAACTTAAAAGTTCTCTGCATTTTAAAGTTTAATTTCAGATAGTTTTGAATATAAACTCAAGTTAAATTACACATTTTAAAGTTCTCTGCGATTTTTTATGATTAAGGAAGTCCTAAACACAGTTACATTCTATTACTATAGTTTAATATAGGTATATACATTAGTACTAGTTTAGTCGTCGAAGCGATCGTCGAAGGCTCCATTTATGGAGTCTTCTAACGGGGGCGAGCCCTCCGATAAAATGCCAAGAGATCAGGATGCGATGGATGATTGCAGTTATGGTTCCCATGGATTTTCATCCCATCAGCTAGAAAACTCGATAAGTAGTCTTAATAATATTAATCATTTAAAAACCGATAAACAAATTAACTCATTAACTTCTAGTGAGCCAGAAAAAAGCAGACCTGTATATTTATATGATAAAACTGATTTAGGGCCATTTCACATTTTTATTGAAAATAATGATAAAAATTTTACAGGCAAATTAAATGCAGTTAAGATAGGTGAAATATTATTTACCGTACACCCAGAAATTGATAATTATATTAAAAAAATTGATTCAATTGGACGCAACGGGATTAGAATAACATTTAAAAACTATGCTAGTGCAAATACCTTAATTAATTCTAAATTGCTTATTCAAAAAAATCTAATTGCATATATTCCGAAATTTCAATTATTTAAATTAGGTGTAGTTAGGGATATAGAATCAGATATATCGGAAGAATATCTTAAAGATAAAATAAAAGAATTTGATCACCATTGTAAATTCTCGGTGGATTATGTGAAAAGAATAAAGAGAAAAATAGTAACAGATGATAAAGTAGTTTTTAAACCTACAAAATCGGTAATTGTATCATTCAAATGTCAAAGTGTACCAAAATATATCGTAATTAACCATGTTTTACATAATGTAGAAAAATACCAACAAAAAGTAATTATTTGCTACAACTGTTATAGGTATGGACACATGAGTAAGCAATGTAAAAGCAACCCTAGATGTCTTAAATGTCATGAGTCTCACCCTTCCGATTCTTGTTCTTTATCATCCTTTAATAAAAAATGTCTCTCCTGTGAAGGTGAACACTTCACTAATGAATGGGAGATATGTGCAGAATTCGACCGCCAAAAAAAAATAAAACATTACATGTCTGAAAACAGCTTGTCTTTCAAAGAAACGCTTAAATTATTTCCTAAAGTAACCTATGCATCGATAACAGCTAATAATTCCTCAATAAATTCACATCAAATTCCAATTATGAACGCTCCATCTTCTTCATATTCCTCTTCTCAATTGTCCACATCTCCTTCACCCTCCAATCAGCTCGCCCACCCTACAGTTTCAAACAGATATACAATAATAAAACCTCCAAAATCCAAACGACCCCTCCCTTCCTCGCAAGACCCAATAGCAATAGATCATCAAAAAATAATAAAGTTAAACCCCATGTCCACTAGACCTGGTGGCATTTTCAATTCATCTTCTTATCAATCTACATTTAATACAGAACAAGGATCCAAAATAGATGAATATCCTAAAGAATTAACAGAACTAATATCAAATATAGTTATAAGTATTATTTCTAATATGAATCACAAAAATTTTGAAATCCCAGAAAAATCAGTTTTAATAAATTTAATTCAAACAGTTTTAAGTTCTCTCATATTATAATGAATAGTTTGGTAATTTGTCAATGGAATTGTAGATCGGCTAACTCTAATAGAGAAAATCTTCTCCACCTACTAGAAGACCAGAAAGTTAATATCGCATTATTATCAGAAACAAGATTTAAACCAGAAAAGTATATTAACTTTCACGGATATAATATTGTCAGAGACGACCGCTTTTCAGCAACTGTCGGTGGTGGCTCGGCAATTTTAATAAACTCAAATCTGTATTATGAGGAAGTCACCATGAAAGTCAAATTATTAAACGTCAATACAGTAGCCATTAAAATTAAGTTTAAATCATTCACTGTCACATTTATATCGATGTATGTTCCCCCAGGAGAAAAGTTATCGTTACAACAGTGGAACAATTTCATAACATCTATAGAGAGACCGTTCATAATAGGAGGCGACTTCAATGCTCATCACATTGCCTGGGGCTTGGACAATCATACAGATATAAAAGGCAAAATCTTAATGGACTGTATAGATGATAACAATTTGATATACAAAAATGATGGCTCTCCTACTTTCTTTAGGAACTTTTCGAAATCGGCAATAGATCTGACCATTTGTACTCCTGACTTAAGTCATCTGATCACTTGGAAAACACTTCAAGACCTATTCGGTTCAGACCATGTACCTATAAGGTTCGAATTAGAGGATGAACCAACTCATATATATATATATATATATATATATATATATATATATATATATATATATATATATATAACCCGTATTCACAAAAGTGGAATTTAAAGAAAGCCGACTGGAAATTATATGAACAATTTTCGGAAGATATCTTCTCTCAATCTGAAGATATAAATTCATATGAAAAATTTTTGCACAATATAAATACAACTGCATCCTACTGCATCCCCAAATTTAAAATAAAAAAACCAACTTCCAGAGGAAAACACTGGTGGGATTTAGAATGTGAGGAAGCAGTCAGAAGAAGACGGGAAAGTTTTTGTATATTCAAAGATCATCCAAACCAAGAAAACCTACTTAAGTATAAAAAAGATGATGCCCACGTGAAGAAGATTACTAAACAAGCTAAAAGAAATAGCTGGAGAGATTATGTCAGGTCCTTAAATAGGTCGGTCCCTATTAAAGATGTATGGTCAAAAGTTAATAGACTAAAAAATAGAAAAACTAAGAACAAAGTCCCTATAATACTATCGGAAGCTTCATGGATAGAAGAGTTCCACCAAAATATCACTCCACTGTCTGCAGAATTAGTAATTCCCGACCTACAAGTGAATGCGCAATACGACTATCCAGAACAAATCCGCTTCTTAATCAAACCATTTTCTGGCACTGAACTTCACTTTTCGTTAAAGAAAAATTCAAATTCAGCACCAGGTGCTGATGAAATCCATTACTCGATGCTATCAAATCTTTCAAAAATTGGTAAGACTGTGCTTCTGAATATATACAATGAAATTTGGTCACGCCGCATAAAGATTCCTGACGATTGGCACGTTTATACTATTCTCCCGATCTTAAAACCCGGAAAATCGTTAAATAATTGTGATTCTTACCGTCCAATAGGACTGGCTTCATGTATACTTAAAACATATGAGAGACTTATTAAAAACCGTTTGGAATTTTGGTTAGAAAAGAACGACCTATTATCAAAAACTCAGTTTGGTTTTAGAAAAGGTAAATCCACACAAGAAAGCCTGAGTCACTTATTGATAGACATTTATGGTTCCTTTACTTATAAGAAAGCAGTTAGTGCTTTGTTTTTAGATATAAAAGGGGCTTATGACAATGTTAATCTCCACATTCTATATGCGAAAATGTTGGAAATAGGAATACCTGAAACTGTAACATGGAATATCATTAATTTGTATGTTAATCGATCAGTACACGTTAGATTAAATGGAGATAAGTCTAACACACGGTACACATCTTTGGGACTACCACAAGGTAGCATCTTGAGTCCTCTATTGTATATTCTGTATACTGCAGATTTAGAAAATAAACTTCCTCAACATATAAAAATCTTACAGTATGCTGATGATGTTGCAATCTATGTAGAAAATAAATCAATAGATGAATGTAATGAGTACCTTAAATCAGGATTAAATATTGTAAAAAAATGGGCGAAGAATTTAACAATCTCGGAGAGTAAATCAACCATTGTTACTTTTACCAGAAAACGATATTCTCCTCCAAACCACCTACAATTTGATAATTATAAAATTCATTATAAAACTTCAATAAAATTTCTTGGCGTATTCTTAGACTCAAAATTAAATTGGAAAGAACACACAAATTATATATTGCTAAGAACGGAAAACGCAATGAATATCATCAAGACTGTAAGTGTCAGTAACTGGGGAGCTGACCCAAATATCTCAATATTACTATACAGAAATTTAATGAGATCGATCCTAGATTACGGATCTATATTTTATGGCTCAGCATCAAACGCTGTACTCCAAAAAATCGAAAGTATAAAAAATAAAGCACTTAGGTTAAGCACTGGTTATCTTCGTAGTACTCCCATATTGGTCATGGAATGTGAGCTTAATGAACCTCCACTTTCATTACGCAGAGAATTTTTAAGTGAGAAATTTATAGTTAAAGTGGCAGTTAACAATAAACTGTTGTTGAATAAAATTGTACAACTAACCACTACATACCTAACTCATCATTACTGGGAAAAAAAGAAGCAGCTTTTAGTTGTGGAAAGTTTTCTCAACGTTTTTAGTTACATTGACGACATACACCAAATGGAACAAACCTCTTCTCGAAAATTAAACTATGAAGATTATTTATCTCCATTTAACTGCCATTTAAGTAATATTCTTGCCACAGATTTTCTTACTAAAATAGATCACCTTCATTATGTAAAACATCATTGGGGGAGTTATCAAAAATTATATACAGATGGTTCAAAAATGGACGGCAAAGTTGGATATGCTATATTCTACCCCCAAAAAAGTATAAAGATAAACAACAGATTACCCGACAAAATGACAACTTTCACAGCTGAACTCGTAGCAGTCAAAGAAGCCTACAAAATATGTATGAATCAAAAAGAACTAAACTATGTTATATTTACAGACTGCCAAAGCATTGTACATAAACTGAAATATAATTTACATAATTTTGAAGAAAATTATATCATCAGTGACATCATAGCACTGAATAGTGAAGCTTTGAAATCGGGCAAAAATATCATATTGTGCTGGATAAAAGCACATATTGGTATAAAAAACAACGAAATAGTAGATGATCTGGCTAAAAAAGCAACAATGAAAGAATCCACTCTGCAAACCTATCAACTTCCTATGGGTGATTTAATATCTGTAATCAGGTCTCTTAAACGCACAAAATGGCAGGAACACTACAACAATTCAGACAAAGGCAAATTTTATAAAAGAATCCAACCCACAATTTCCGCCAAGACATGGTTTAAACAAGTTTCCAACAGAGGCTTCATCAAAACTATTTGTAGAATAAGAAGCAATCATTGTATGACTCCAGTATACAAAAGAAAAATAGGACTGGCAAATAATAATGAATGTATATGTGGGGAGCTAGCTGATCTACAACATATGCTGTTAGAATGTCCTTTACATTTTATTGAAATATCAAATTTTTTTACCAAGCTAGTTCAAGTTAATGTTCAATTACCTTCTAATCTAACACATCTTTTAGAGTCAAAGAATCTAGATGTATATAAAATTTTATATGGTCATATTAATTGCTTAAAATTAAAGCTCTGACAATAAAAAAAAAATAATAAAGAATAAAAAAAATGGAAAACAAAATAAAAAAAAAGTTACTAAGAAGATCTAAACCTCCGAGGTGTCGAATCGGGTTTATGTCTTAGCGTAGTAATAAAAAAAAATAAAACAAAATAAAAAAAAAGTAAAAAAAAAGTAAAAAAAAAAACAAACAAAAAAAAAATAAAAAAAAAATAAAAAAAAAATAAAAAAAAAGATACAAAAAATAAAACAGCAAAATCAGAGTAAACTGGTAAGTAAGTTTCTAACATTCCATGTCTTAACTGTCAATACAATAGTTTTAAATTTAAATACTAACAATATCTTGTGTAAAGAGAGAACTCAAAACAAATTGACTGGCCAGTTGGTTGTCAAAACCAGTGCCAATAAAACAAACACACACACACACACATTTTAATCTTCATAAATAACAGTGACTGTGTAGTGGAAAGGTAAATATTTCCTCGATGACTTTGTCCCTGGTAGAAAAACCAGAACGAATGACTGGCGTATTTTATTTTACTAATTATTAAAAATTTTATACTAGGTATTGTAGATAAAGCAGACAGAATTGTGCAAAAACAGGTCAGATAAGAAAATAAAGATTTTAAAAGGGTTTAAATCAACAACGTTTAAAAAAAGCAAGTACGTACGAACATAAAATAACTGGAAGTTGTTTACTACTTTCAAGAAAAATTGCAGTATAAGATTCTTATTTCTTTTCGAAGGCAAGATATAAATAAACACTTTTAAAATCCCTCTACCGAGAAAGAGAAATTCTTTTATATAAGTTAAATTTCAAAGATCCCTAAAAAGGTCAACAACTGGAAATTCGGCTGATTTTCGAAGTTCCTTTACTTTCATTTATCATTTAAACATAAAGAAGATATACATCAAGATATCTGTAAAATATTTTATTTAACAAACTTTGGGAAATCATGAAAATAATGATTACTAATTAGAAAACTTTTGAAGAATTATTAGTTATCAATTGTACCTAAAAAATGTAATCGAGGTAGTAACTAAATGTAATTAGACAAAAATTTAATTATGATCTGTATACAGCCCTTTAGCCCAACGATTTTACATTACAGACGTAAAACCAAATTATATTTTTGAGTACATACAGATTATACTGGACCATTTAATGGAGACTATTATTATTTTATATTAATTGATTCCCTCAGTAAGTGGCCAATAGTTTTGACTAAAAATATCAATACTACAACTACTATTAAAATTCGCAGGAAAATTTTCAGTACCTACGGAATTCCAAAAATATTTGTTACTGTTAATGGAACACATGTTTTTACACAATTTTACTATGAATAAATTTTTAAATTTAAAAATTTTAATATACAACTAGTCCCATCGAAAATTACGGCTAAAGATACATTTAAACTTCTATATAAAATATACTATCATATAAAAAAAGTTTATAGTTTAAAATTTATTTAAAATTTTAAGGACAGAAAAAATTGAAAATTTAGACTAACTTTGAATGCCCATAACTTTTTATATGGTGCATTTTTCTCTAAAATCTGCACATAAATAGAACATTTAAACCCATTCTGAAAACATACTTTTACTAAAAAAAAAAATTTAGTTGGTAAGCAATAAAGAAATAGCCTTTCACCCTTGCAGAATCATAGACACATAGCGGGCTAGTACGCGTTGACAATAAGCGTGCTAAATAGTAGCTATTTTAAAATTTTAATAACCGCTTGATGCAGGCATAATATCGACAACATACTAGCCAGCCGTGTGCATCTGGCTCTGTAAGTAGTAAATCTATCTGTTTATTGCTTTTAAACTCAACGAAAAAGAAAGTTTCCATTTTTTTCAATCGGAAGTTATCAAGACAGGCTCAAACTTTCTATTTATGTGCAGCTTTTAGAGAAATATGCACCATGTAAAAAGTTATGAGGCCTAATATTTTGACTTAATTTTTAATTTAATTAAGAACGATTTCCGAAGTGGAAATTGAAACGTCAATAAACGTATTTTAACCTTTAATTTTTAATTGTTACGTTTCAAATATTTTTTAGTATAACATATTAACAGTATTAACATATAGCATTTTTATTATATTTTTAGTCATACTTTACGATGGCACTAGTTTTAAATTAAAGTATTCAAATTTGAAAGTGTATTTTTATAAAAAAAAATGTTTATAAAAATTTGGCACCACTTTTTAAGTTTTTAAGATGGAGTTCTACATACTCGTATTCAGCCAAACCTTATACATAAGGTACAATAATTTTCAACTATCCATTCTGCCATGCATACAGAAAAGTACCTTGCTGCCAAACTAGTGTTTGTTTATTGTTTATCCTAAAGATCAAATTTTTGTCATTAATTTAAAATTGGCTTTCAATAAAATTACATTATTTTAAAAAATTTTAATGTTTGGATTTTAAATCTCACATTTATTTTATAATCTAATTTTTTTCCTACATTAACTTCCTGAATTTTTGATTTATTTTCTACTGTATATCTTTAGTAAATTTATGAAAATGTTAACGAAAACAACCACACAGTCGCATTGTTAGTTTCGTCATTTTGTTGTATATTGTAGAAATACCGTAGTGCAAATTGAAAATATATTGAATGCTACCCCTTCACTACAAAATCCTGTCTCGTTTGACGAACACAGCCCTCTTAATAATGCCGGGTGTACAAAACGGCAACAGTGTATATTTGCTGATTGCGGCTAAATCCAGACTGTTTGCAGAAAGATGTGTGGTTAGGTAGGGAAGGGAATGGTATGATTGGATCTGTCAGGTCTGTAAGAATGTGCACATAACTCGACGAAGGGAGAATGAGGGATGGCTGACAGTTGCTGTAAATTTTGTAGATAAAAAATTGTTTTTTTATTGACTAATGTGATTATTTTGAAATAAATTTTCAATCACTTTTATAAATGGATGTGTTGAGTTTTAAAAATACACATAAGATGGTATTTAGGTATAAGAAAAGATTCAACAATGGCACCATTTTGTAATATTTGCAACTATCAAAATAGTCGATATTACATACTCCCAGGTAAGACAAAGTGCACCTAACTCGAACTGCCAATAAGTTGAAAATTTTTAAAACTGCCTTTTAAGGTTACTAACGGAGCGAGAATTCAGTTTTCAATATCAATAATAATTCAGTTTTGGAAATAATCTAATGGATGTCCACAAATATCCTACAATAACCTCTATTAGGGTATTGTCTGACATTATTACGATGTTCCTACAAAAATTAGTGACATACTAAGTTAGCTCTATATAGCAGTAACATTGGCCGTAAAATTCAGGAATTCAATATTCTTCAGCAAAATTATTGTTTTAAACCAAAAATGCGAAACCAGCACTTCCTTCAATTTTTGATCCATCTGTATAAATTAGTATTAAATCTTTGGTTTGTCCATGGTGCCCGATAATTGAGTATAAAACAGGTAGCGGATGATTATTCAACTGGAAAAAATACTGTCTTCTCTTCTTCACGTGCCATCTCCGCGACGGAGGTTGGCAATCATCATGGCTATTCTGATCTTAGATGCTGCTGCTCTGAATAGTTTAATTGATGTGCATCCGTACCATTCCCTCAAGTTACGCAACCATGAGATTCTTCTTCTTCCTACACTTCTCTTGCCCTGGATTATCCCTTGTATATTCAATTGAAGTAGGTCGTATCTCTCTTTACGCATAACATGCCTCAGGTATTGCAGCTTTCGTGTCTTGATGGTTTCCAATACTTCCATTCTTTTGTTGATTCTTCTCATGACTTCGTTGTTTGTTACATGCTCGGTCCATGATATCTTCAGGATTCTTCTATACACCCACATTTCAAATGCTTCCAACTTTTTAGCAGTCGACGCGTTAAGTGTCCATGCTTCTATTCCATAAAGCAGAGTCAAGAAAATATAGCACCTTGCCAGTCTAACTCTCAAGACCAATTTTAGTTCTCTTGCACAAAGTACCTTTCTCATTTTATTGAAGTTTGTACGTGCTTTCTCTATTTGAACTTTGATTTCTGTGGAGTAATCGTTTGTGTGATTAATTATTGTACCAAGATAGTGGTAGTTTTCAACTTGTTCTAAAGCACTATCGTTAATTGTCAGGCTTTCACCATTATTTTGGGTTTTTGATATCCTCATAAATTTGGTTTTCTTGGTGTTTATTGATAATCCATATTCTTCTCCATACTCAACTATCTTGTTCATTGGCTTTTGGATAAATCCAAAATTCCTGTATTCAGAAGAGGAAGTGGTGTGATCAGGGAATCTTGGAAACTGAATGATCGAGTATTAGAGGTAGTGAATAACTATAGTTATTTGGGAATGATAGTAACACCCAAATTGTCGTTTAAAGCTCAGATAAAAAAGCGCTAGAGTTTTCAAAAGTCGCGATTCACATGGCTTGGAGTAGTTTAGTGTCTAAGCCTGATATACCCTTTTTGGCTAAAGTAACAGTGTAAGAATCAGAAGATTTTATATAAAAAAATATGTTTTCTTGTCCAAGGTATTGTCCTAACTTTATGTTAGATTTGGAGACAGGTATTGCTAGAGTCAGCCTATATACGATGAATTTACATGAAAAATATATTAAAACAATACTAGGATATTCGAATGATAGGCTACCAAAATTTCTTTTAAAAGAAATGGTGAGAGCAAGGTGTGGCTGGTGGAAAGATTGGATGAGCATGGGAGAAAAATTTGGTATTGTGGTAAGGTGTGAATGGGAGTGGACAGATAGCTGGCCTAGTATGATTGAGAATAGAAAGAAAGAAAGAAGGACGAGATACAGCGTCAAGCTGAGAATAGGGCACTCAAATCAAACTTTTGTGAACACTACAAAGAACTGCGGGAAGAAGGAGTAAACGTGAATTATCTACTGGAAATAAAATTTTTTTAAGACATTCGATGGCTGTTGAAAGATTTTGCACAATGTGTAACATGAAGGAAAGGTAAGATGTGATACATTTTTTTGGAAAGTGTTCAGTGTTGAGACACATAAGGTTAAAGTGGATGTGTAGAAATAAACTGAGTAGAGTGGAAATAGTTACTATGATGAGACAGGGACAGTCTGAGTTAGCAGGTTATTGTAAAGAGGCATGGCCGTACAGGTATGAGTTAGTGAGCTTATTTAATTACTAAATATATTAGCATGGTGTTTGTTCAATCGGATGAAACATTAAAATTAGCATTAATAATTTGTTTGAGTATAGCTATTATGTTTTTATCTGTCTTGTCTATCTTGATTATCTTGTTATTTTCCAGATTTAGCCATATGGCTCACACTCCCTCTAAGCGGAAAATTCGCTCATCTCAGATACCTATTCCCAATTCCCAAAAGGATTGAGCTCTGGTGGGACTCTTTTCGTGTTATCGAGACCTAGGTGATTTGGTATGCTGGAGTGTCTCCCAAAAATTTTCGTACACATCTGGACGTTGAGAGTAGTACAGCTTTCTGCATGGTCTTGTAGAGATGTTCATTCAGACCTAGCTTTTTTATATTATCTAGGAGGTTCTTTGAAATGACCCCAGTAGTAGAGAGAATAATAGGTATTGTCTGGGTACTTTCCATTCTCCACCGTCTTCGTATTTCCATCCAGATCCAGATCCAGATCTATCTTGTTATTATTATTGTTATTATTATTATATAAACAGTTTTCACTCCTTATGAGGGACAAATTCAATCATTTCAAATGCAAGCTATAGGTACCCTACTGTTATACATTGTTATTATTGTTTAGTCTTGTGCGAAGTCTTACTCAGCAGGATATACGTATTTAGTTTATTACTATAACATTTATATGAATATTTATTTAATTTATTTTTTATTAATTTTAATGACCTTGTTAGATAGAATGAGCCTTAGAGTAATTTTTTGTATATTAGAGAATAATATTTGTTTACCAACCCTCCCCGATGGCATGTACCAAGGAGGACAAATGTCGCTAAAAGAGGATATTGTATTGTATTTTTTTAATGAGAAATAAAAAGGCACTGTTGATTGATTGATTGATTGATTGATTGATAGATTGATTGATTGATTAGGTATAAAACAGGTATAAATTCGTATCAATAAAAGATTTGTTTAAAGAGACGCAGCGCTTTTAAAGAAAAAAGTCCTATAATAAGAATTTGTTAAATTTTCTGGTGAAACTAAACGGACTTTGTGCACCATAGCTGTACTAAACAATCTCTATTTGAATAGAGGATAATTGGCAAACATTTTTATATGTTTGTATAAAGTCGGCTCTCGGGCTTTGGCTCGATTTCGTGAGGACATCCTATCTCCTAGCAAATTTGTATTAGTTTAAATTGTATTGTGTCCAGTGTTAAAAGATTTATTTTGCGTAATTAAAAATAACGAATACAGCCATATTCCTGAATCGATCGTATTTGGAATCTATAAAATTTTAAGGAAATTGTAACAATACAACAACCAATGTATAGCAGTGGAGTCACTTACTATATCATTGGATGTTAATTATTCAACAATAAAATGAAATGGAATCATTTCCAGATAATCTTCTACTAAGAAAAAATTGTAATCACTTTCTTCTTCTTATTGCGCCGTCTCCTTTCGAAGGTTGGCGATCCAAATGGCATTTGTAGCTTTGAAAATTGCTGCACGAAAGATTTCTGTGGATGACTGGTCAAACAGTCTCCTCAGGTCTTTTAGCCACGAGTTCTGGCGTTTTCCAACTGATCTTTTGCCCTGTCTTTCCATATGATTTGAAGTAATTCATATATTTCTCCTCTCTACACATGACCCAAGTAATGTTGTAACGTTATAAACGTCACATCTTTATTAATTTATATTCATATAATTATTTTATTTCAATTTCCTTATTAATTTATTAATTACTTCACCTCCAGTTTCGTTTTTACTATTTTTTCTTCAAAAAGTAGTTGGCGACCTCTGTCTTTCTTTTCTTTCCGGTAGAATAAATATTTGCCTTCTCTCTCTCTGTCCGGTAGACTAAATATTCTGTGCTATGTTAACAGAAAACCTAATTCAATCATAGGCATACATCCTATGACTGTGCTAATTTCATTTGAGTCCCCCACTTACTTTCGGTCAATCAGCTTTTCTGACATAGTGGGATATGTTTTTTATCTATAATTAAAATTTATTAAAGAAGGTAAGAATTATAATAAGCTTCATTTTATGATCTGTAGAATTCTCTTGGGGTGAGTACTTTCATTGTAATCTATCTTCTATAATTCTAACAGCATTTTCAACATTCATAACCTTACTTCTTTCGCAAGCACGTTTTTAGTTATATGCATGTAGGAATCTTACAAAGAATTTAACCAAGTTTAATAATAATTATGTTTCGTTTTATCCTTGCCATCTGCTATTTGTTTAATTGTAATTTGGTAAAATGGCAAGGAAGTTAAACCCCCTTTGATGTGTCTCTAATACAAGCTGTTCTTTATATTTTAGTTTATTGGCTGTTTTATTAGCCGTATTCAAGAATTTATTGGCTGTATAACAGTTTATTGGTTTTATGGGATATTATTGGAGAATTTATTGACTTTATTGGAGGACCTAACCACCTAATTGGGAGGCCACACAAATATAGAACAACTGCAGCTCAGGAGCACCTAACCATCTAATTGGGCGGCCACACAATCACCTATCAATACCATAAGTATTGCCAAATTTATTTATTGTGAAGCCTTGGCAGGGTTGTTTGTTTTTTCGTCACATTTTTAATAAATATTATTAGTTAAATAATTGTTTTATTTGCTTTCAGCTAAGGGTTCACGGTTTAATTCCTAGTTTAAGACAAGACGAACTCACACTTGAGATACTGACCTAGGCGAAGCATAGACGATAAGCTCTCATGGTTGACTGAAGAATTATTTTCATAATAGTATTTCAATTCTCTTTGGTAGTCTTATCGTTACATTGTAATTCTCTCTCTTTGATTATGGTGAGTAATTCTTTTTGTTTACTTATGCGCCGTACCTTACCATTAGTAACTTTTTGTATCCATGGAATTCTCAGCATCCTTTTATATATATATACATTTCAAAAGCGTCTATTCTTTTTCTATTTCAGAGTTCTTTATCTAACTGTCACAGCCGTAAAGCAAAACAGGAAAAACATAACATCTGATCATTCGAATTCTGAGTTCTAGAATAAGGTCTGATCTTGAAAAAAATGTTTTTATGTTCATGAGTGTTTTCCTCGCTTGTTCGATTGTTGACAGGTTTGAATATGTCCCTTGGCGTACAAATGTACGTTTGTTGGTATTTTTGAAAATACTAGAATTTTAGTTTTGGAAACATTTAGACGTAAACCGAACATTTCGCTACGACAAAATACCGCATTTATTACATTTTGTAGTTTTGCTTGCTATTAGAACGGTTTATAAGCGTACCTGATGTTGTCTATACTAATTCCGTTAATCTTATCTCCACCTTGAACCTTGTCTAATGATTTCCTGAATACAGATTAAATAATAATGGTGATAAGACGCACCTTTGTCGCGTTCCTCGTCGGATTCGTATATCTTCGGATATTGTTTGCTTTATTTTAATTGTTGCCGTTTGGTGCCAATATAGTTTTGAGATAATTCGCAAGGTTTTTTCGTCAGTTTCAGTTGTTCTCAGAATTTCGATCATCTTTTAAGTCCAATGCTTTTCGATAATTAATAAAATATGCATATACATCTACATTCATGTCTCTTTATCGTTGTGTTAACACATCTAAGACAAAAAGAGCTTCTCGTGTTCCCAATTTATTTCGAAATCCGAATTGAGTATCACTGATCTAAAACTCACACTTTTTGTAAATTTGTTGTATGAATGATTCTGAGAAAAGTTTTAAGGAAATGAGACATCATGCTTAATACTCGATAGTCATAGGTATGTGAGGCATTGGACTTTTTTGGTAATGTTACGAATGTTGATTTTAGGCAGTCTCATGGTATTTTACCAGTGTGATATATCTTATTGAAAAAAGCTGTTATTAAGTCGAGGTTTTTACTTTCGTTGTCTGTTCTAAGCTTTTACTACATAAATAACTTTTTTTTTGTTATTGCTGGAGCTTTTTCATTTATTTGATTTTCCGAGGATGGTGAAAAACAAAGTCTATCATCGTCAAAAATTGTCTGAATGTCTTCCTTTCATCGCTCCAATTTGTCTTCTGTACCTATAATTATCTCGTTATTATTATTTTTTAATATCGTTTGTCGTTTCTTTCTGTGTCTAACTGTCTTTTCTTCTTTTTTTTTTATGGACAATAAAGGTGTCGTGTCTTTCCTGAAGTTATTCAATTTTAAGCATTTGAACTCCAGTTTTCTTTAGCTTCTCTGCACTTGTTTGCAATTATTTTATTGACGCGTTTGTATTCTATTGGGTATGTTTTATATTTTTGTCTCACGTCCGTGAGGTCCATGATCGATTGCGTTATTCATTCTTGTTTTCTGTTGTTTTTCGTGAACCCGATGTCGTCTTCACTCGAATCACCTATCTGCTTGTAAATTTTTATCTGTGTTTTGGGAAACATAGATATAATCGATGTATCTTGTTTATAAATAAACAATTTACAAATTGTTTATTTTTGTCCGTTTTGTTAGTTTCTAATTTTATATCACAGTTTTTACATAAGGTAAGCTTGTATTTTATATTCTATAGTTTGTTAAAATAAATGTATTTTTATCATCTATTTTTATTTTATAAGGCAAATACTCCATACTACCATGGTTTTACTATGGAAAAATGAATTTTAATTTTTTTTAAATTCGTGCAAAATTAGTTGATGTTTAAGTTAGTACAATAATGTTAGTAAAATAATGTTGATGTTTAAATTTATTTAATAATTTCTTGTGGCTTATACACTTAAAAAAATTAAATTTTTTCCATTGTAAAAATTTTTCAAGAGAGATATAAAACATTATAATAGTTTTTATAAGCTGACATGACATAACTGACAAAACTTATAATATTTTTTCAGAAGGGGAAAAAAAAGAGCAATATAGTTAAAAATCATGAATATGATTTACTAAATAGCAATGCCTTAGGATCTTCCTTTAGTTTTCCTGGTCTTATGGAGTTATTGCAGGTGGTAGCTATTTAAAATTCTTACAATAGGAATAGTTTAAGTATTCAACTGTGTAAGGTTTTGATTTCTTCTCCTTCCTGCAAATGGTAATTTACTAAGCTGTAACATTAATTATTTGATTTCTAGGGTTTTTCTCTATTATTGCGTGTATACTGTCGACTTCCATTTGTGTGTAGCCTACTTCCAAATATTTTTGTTCAATAGTCAAATTTTGTAGTAAAATTAAGTTCACGAGAGCTTTGCTTAAAGTGGTGTTTCGGTTCTGATAACAACACCAATCAGTATACACGATTATGTGCCTGTTGTCTTCTCCTATTTTTAGAATTACATTATTCATAAGAAAGTTCATCAAAATCGTAAAAAATTCATCAGAATTTATTTCTTCATCAGCCTTATTCCACAGAAAGCAATGTCCATCACTATGCTTCATGTCATTAATGCACCAGTTGTGAACGCAGAGTTAGGTCTTATAATAATTAGATGGTGAGCTTGATACCAAAAGTACAGCCTGAAGATCGGCAGTAAAGACAAATTCTTTCTTCTCTTTATCAGATTCCTTCTCCATTCTTGCTTAAATTTTTTTTTACTTATGTGCTCTTTATTATTTTTTTTTTAATATGACCCAACGTGTATCTATTACAAATTTCTCATGTCTTTCTTTGGTTTAAAGAGAGATATTGTTTGTAAGAGTGTTTGTAGCAAGAGCAATAGATAACTCCTTTTTGTTTTTTGACTTACAATAATCTGTGTACAGTTTGTAAAGCTATTGCTTGGATGAAATGTCGGATTGTATATATTTCTGCGTTGTCCTTTTTTACAATAATGGGACGGTATTTTGGGCAAACCATCATAAACGTCCTGCAAAGTTTTAATTTCTTCACCAAATAGATTTCTTGTAATATTTGTTTTTAATTGTTCACTGGTATTCTTTCTTATAGTTTAAACCTTCTGACCGCAAATACATGATTTACCGATAGAAAAAGTGTTCAGTAATAACGTTTTATAGACTCGGATCTTTACCTTTTTTAGATAGTAAATAAAAGTCTTAACTCTCTTGAATTTTTCTGGATCATTCCTATCTCTTTCTCAATTTGTATGAATAAATTTTACTAAATTATCGATGCCAAGTCGTTTTTCGTTCCAAGTAAAAGTCCAGAACTGATCAAATAATGTTTTTCGATTATTTTCAGACATAATATTGCACTAGATAACACTAATTTTTTTTTGGTTTCTTTTATTTTTTTTCGCCACTTTTTATAAATTTTTTGTTTTCCGTAGTATTCTTTACCCGTTTCCCTATTGTTTTTATTCCTTTGACCGACCCATTGGTGTTCCTTTACTTGGCACCGTTTCTTCCTTTTGACAACAGGTCCATCACATTCAGAATCAGAATTCAGGATCAGATTCTGAATTTTAGGATTATTTCTGCTATAGGTGGAGGAGCAGTTAGCTCTTCTTCTTGCATAATAATGACTAAATTACTATTTAATATTAATAAGGTCTCATTTTTTAATAGGATTAACCGTATTTTCGGTGTTTCTGTCAAATAATGGTTGACTGTAGTTTTCTTTATTAAGTGTATAAACCTCTTCAAGTATCAATATTATCAAATCTCTGCATATTATTATGGGCACAACTTGGACTATCAAAACTAATACTGTCATTGAAGTATTCAGCGTTAAACATCTTTTCTCTAAGAGGTTGTTAATTGTTAATATAATATATGTCACTATTGGCAAAAAATAGAGGAAGCACATTGAGAAGATAAGCTATCATGCTTGGTCATGCTATCCAAATTGTAGGAGTCTTGTGACAATAAAGACTCTGTGGTAGTGTTAGTTAAATCCCGCTCCTGTTCATTTTGAGTAATCATTTGCAATATTTTTTAATTTCGTTCTTTCAATATTTAAAAAAGCTTTCCCCACAGCATAAATTCAATGATAAATACAGGAATGAGCAAATTAAGAAAATAAGTAAATAAGTATAAAGATAAAAAAAGTGCAATACATGATTTATTATTGGTATAATGATATCATTTTTGAAGTAAAAATGATAAATTAGACGTATTTTACCTGGTCTCTCCTAATAGTTGTACTTTTTAATTCTTCTTCTTCTTCTTCTTTGCCCTATCCGTTTCGGACGTTGGCTATTAACAAGGCTATTTTGACTTTGTTTACGGCACCTCTGAACAGTTCGGTCGATGTTAGTCCGAACCATTGTCGCAGGTTATGCATCCATGAGTGTCGTCTTCTTCCCGGTCCCCTCCTACTGTCGATTCTTCCTTGGACTATTATTAATGTAACTTTTTAATTAATGTAACAAAAATATTAAGGAAAAAAATTATTTTTAATTCGGTTACGACAAGGTAAAAAACAACACATTGGATTACTCCCATCACTAGTGTGAAAACGAAGAAATCGAACCAGCTGACTCCTAGCGAATATTAAATCTTTAAAAACGGGAGGTGAGCAATTATATCTAATTACTAAATAAATAAATATTTATACCTTGTATTATTATTCAACTGTTTGTCCAATATTTTCTTTCCTTATGTTGTGTTTTAACAATTTTTCTGCCACAAATTGTAGAACGATATACGTAGTTGAAACTCCGAATAAAATGGCCGACTTAGGTAAGTGAGCTGTCAAAATCATAACGTTCCGAAGAAAGTGGAGATGACTGGTTTTAGACTACTGATTTATACATAAACTAGTGATTGTATTGGAGTTGTTGTTTTTGCAAATCATGCGTAAGTATAATTGTAAGCCAACTCCGTCCAAAAACTATTTTTGATGAAACGTGGAGTTTGCCGGTTTGCGAATTAAAGTAACGAAATGCAATTAATTACTGTATTTTATCATAGGACAGCCGAAGTAAAAGTGCTTTTTGGTTAAGTTTATTGGCTATTATCTAACAAAAAACAATAAACTTATATATCTTTTTAAATAAAACTGTAAAAACCTAGTAAACTAAACAAATATACACATTAGCCTAAAACAAAACAAATAAAAGGATTTATTGCAAAAAAATGTACGCATTACAAATTAAATTAGATTCTTTCCTCTTCTAGGCTGCAGTGGCAAGTAAAATTTGTTAAACCAGTGTGCTATTTACATACCAGCAACACACAGTACAATAATGTTGGTCAAACCTGTTTTTCCTTACAGGGCAAAAAAAACATCTTACTAACTTGGTTTTATAGTTGGAGTTGACTCTTAAGTAACTGACTTTTTGGTTATATTTCAGATTCTGAATTCCAACTGCATAGGCAGATTTGGGATATTGGAACGTCGTTGAAGATGGGACATTAAAAGTTGCTTGCCAAGGTTTGAAATGTAGCTTCTTCGAGACGTTAGAATATTTGTGTTATATTGTAAATTGTTTGGCTGTTTATATTAGAAATATTTAGAAGGCTGCAAAAACAGTAAAAGGCCAGTGATTGCTTAATCTAGTCACCGAGTGCTCTGCCTTGATTTTATCAACAACATCCATTCCGTGTTTTCTAAGGTTGTAAAGAGTAATAATTGGTGTCCTTATGGTATGTTCTTTGGTATTATCATCAATAAGGCCGTCGCTGTGTAGTGTTAAGAGCAGTATTACATTCTTATTGTTTTGGCACATATGATACAAGTAAACACTTATTTCCATGTTTGTCGCACATGGTCTCAATGCATAGATTCTGAGATAAGTTCTCTATTATACGCCTATGCTGCAGTGTCAAAGGCCTGATGGGCCTTTTATACATACTCATTATATGATCGTATTTACTCGATCTTGCACAAAGAATTTGGTGCGATGATAGAAGGTTTTTTTATAATTTTTATAACTATACCTATTTACGCAAGCATGCCTTCCTTTTGATCCTTTACCTACTAAAGTATCCGGTAGATCCAATTACATCATACCACTGCACTGGTACAGTAATACAACACAATAGTACTCCGGGCTTTTTTGGTGAGATGCTTCAAAGATAAAAATAAATGAGAATAAAGTGAAAGTAAAATAAATTGAGAGAAATAAGCTGAGATCAATAAGGATGAATGAGGTAAATAAAGTAACCTAAACATTTTAATAACATTTTTTAAGATAATAGGTGCTCCCACCACTATTTAATATAGTCTCCATAGAAAAATGTTTAGAAAGCAATATTTAGAAAATCATGGCACAATATTTAAAAAGGTTAGATTTTCTCTAATAGTGGAAGTAACGGACGGTTATATTATAAAATTAATGTAAAATAGTTTTTTGTAACCTTTGCTTTGAAAATTGTCACACAATTTGGTGGGAATAAGCCGCAATTTTACTTAAAAATTAAATTTATTTGATGTTTAATTTTCTCCTTTCAAATCTTTCTCAAAATTAAAAACGTTTAATAAATTAAACAGACTTTGTTTTTGTTGTTTGGTAAAAAATTCTTCTAAAAATTCTAATAAAATAAAATTAAAATTTTATTCTTATTATAATTCAATTTAAAATTAAATTACTTGAAGAATTTTTTATTAAACAACAAAAACAAAATTTGTTTAATATGTATTATAGTACATCCACTAATAATTTTCCAACATAAACATGTCTCATTCTGGTATCAAAGAGACCGCCTTTCAAATCAAGGTTGTCAGACATATTTTCTAAAATTCCTAAGGTTATATTTAAAAAATATTCTCTATTCTCTATTCGTTATTATTCAATTGCTAGTCAACGAACGACACTCTTAAAAAATAATATGAACATATTCTCAAAAAAAATATATATATATATATATAAATTAATTAACTAGGTACTAATATTTACATGGACTCTTCACTAATGAATTAAAGCAACCGTGAACTTTGTATATATTACTTATATTCTAAGTAATTTTCGAATATTGGCAACATTGTAGTCTGGAGAGAATTTGAACGTTCGACGTTGCCCTGTTGGTGAATTTAGCGGTAATACTTTTATAGATATAATGATCGACTTTTAAGAAATCAGACAACTTTTAAGAATCCAAGGTCTCAAAAACGGTTTCAAGAATTGTATTATTTTTTTCCAAATTTCATTGATTTTATACCTTACCTGGAAACATGAAAAATTGCAGATATATTAATAATGGTATTAAGGTTATATTCACTAATTTTAAACTCATGCATTATGGCAACAGCGCGAAGCGCAAAGCCGTAAATTCTAATGAACACCTGTTGTCTGGCTATGCGACACCCTAAAATATTTCCTTTTGCAGAGGCGGAGGCTTATAAGGTATAGGTAATATAAGTTATAAGTAATATTATATTTTTCTAGGATGGCATTTTTTAAGATGCATCAACTTCTGTGTTATCAATAAATAATAACAATTATGTTAATGACAGCTCTGAATTAAAAAATAAAGATTTGCACGTACAATCCCAAAGAATAGTTTTAAATATGTATGAGTGTTTGAAAAAAGAAAATATTGGGATGGCTGATAATGCAATTGTTTCGAGAATTCATGTATTAAAAAAATCGGGTATAAGACGATATATACAATTATTAAATTAGGCACAGTTACAGATCATTCCTTAAAACGAAAGCGACCAAATAAAAAATTGGGTAGGATTGACACTGCTGCAAAAGACGTTATTCAGCGAACAGTTTACAATTGATAATGCAATTGTTTCGAGAATTCATGTATTAAAAAAATCGGGTATAAGACGATATATACAATTATTAAATTAGGCACAGTTACAGATCATTCCTTAAAACGAAAGCGACCAAATAAAAAATTGGGTAGGATTGACACTGCTGCAAAAGACGTTATTCAGCGAACAGTTTACAATTTTACAGGCACACTGACGATTCTTTTCAGTCCTTCTAATTAATTTCTTTACAGCTATCGCGATGCATCTTGAACACTAGTATTCATTATTATACAGTGTGTCGCATTTAAGATGAAGACAACTCTATATATCAGCTACTAAAATACATACAGATTTGACATTTTGCACAGTCTTACATGTTGATAGTGCACATTTTTTTAAGATAGTTATCTGAAATTTAAATTTTAAACGCGGCTTACTGCGAATCCACAAACAGGGTAAATTTTCGATATTTTGCTTCGCGTTAGAGAAATCAGAAAAACTTATTTGGAAAAGTTGTTCCACTTATTGTAACCGCACATACCAAATTTCATGACAAAATTCGCAATTTTAGTTTTTCAGTATTATTTGTAATCTCGATCCTAAATCTACAATTGGCTGTCTAAAGATGCATCTCGGGACAGCCAACTGTCCGTTTTAGAATCCTGACTACAATTGAAGAGCTTATTTCCAAAGTGTCTTACATCCATATAATGAAATCCATGAAATTACAGATTTTCATACAAATTTAACATACAAATTATACAATTTTACAATTTTCATATGCACTTTTAAATGGTAAATAAGAAGTTGTTTTGGTACATATAACTTTATTCTAGACTTGAAGAAATCTATAAAGTTTAAAAAAAGAAAATTTAAAAAATCGAAATTTTGGATTTAAGACACTGGAAATAAGCTCTTCAATTAATGAAAAAAGTAAAAGTGCGAATTTTGACATAAAACTTTGTTATGTGGGGTTATAATAATATTTGGAACATCTTTTCCAAATAACTTTTTCAGATATCTCTAACTCGAAGCAAAATATTGAAGATTCACCCTGTTTGTGCATTAACAGTAGGCCGTGTTTAAAAATTAAATTTCAGTTGACTATCTTAATTACTGGATAGACAATCTTTTAAAATTTTCTGACAGAATGAGCCATTATTTACAGATAATTGTAAAAAAATATTATGGTTTATGTAAAAACTAAATAATAAGTCCAATATTCTTATAAATCACTAAAATTAACAAGCTTTAATTTGAAAGAATTAATTTGTTATTTATTCGATGTTGTGAGCCCGCTCCCATTTGAAAAAAAAACTGATTCTGTCCTTTGAAGAGTCCTATTCAAAAATGCCCCGTTTAAACAAATCGAAGGTTGAAGGGTGCCGGACATTTTTGCCGGAAACAATTCAAATTCAAAAGATCACCTTTTTCTGCTACGGAAAATATTGCTCCGATTTCTCACCAAAATCAATGTTGATACTTTAGTTTAGATACTCTTGAATCTCAAAAATACTCATTTACATATTTTTCAAGCCTCGAAAATGCATATTAGGTATCGCATTTTTCGGATTTTAAATCGCCTATATCTCCAAAACTATTAACTTTTGAGAAAAATGACATAGATCTTATTTAGAGTCACCCAAAAACCTAAAAAATATTTTTTGGAGCACAAAAGGTGATATTTTGAATTTGTTTAAAAAATTGTTTAAACAATTTCTGGCCAAAAATTGAGAAATTTTCCTGAATATAATTATGTAAAAATTAATAAAAATTATATGATTTTTCTTGAAATATGCGTTTGATAACTGATCCCTTTTCTTAATTTCCACGCCAATGGTCGGCATTGACATCAAAGAACCTCAAAAGCCGACGCTTGGCAAATTGACGATGGAAAAAGTATAATATTTTGTATTTTAAGAACGATTTCCGAAGTTGAAAAGCGAAACGTCGAATAAACTTAATTTTATTGTACTTACTCCGCAATTATTTGTGTTCCACAAAATATTTTAAAACTCACGACTATCTGATTATTAAAAGATTTGTGCACCACTGTGATAAGGAGTGTCGGAAATTACAATACTTTATATTGCCTTGCAAATATTTTACATACTTAAAGCAATAATACTAAAGTTTCAGCTACAGATCCAATACTAAAACTTCAACACATATCAACTGCCACTTAACCATAGTATCCGGCAACATTGTAAACATATTTCAGGCCAAAGGAACCAAGAGTCTTGTACTGTTAACCACATATCTTCCACTCACGACAGCTCCCGCTACAATTTATCCGAGTTGCTCGGCTTTTCGTTGTGGTAGAGCTATTTAATGCAAATTAACATTTAATTGGCCGCAACGATTAAACACAAAATTGTTTCTTTAATTCTAATTTCAAACTTGTATCCTTACGATCACAGAAATTAAACACGAACAAAGCAAACAAACACTTGAAATGGAATAATTTAGAGAATAGAGAGAATACATATTTAGCTAACAAAAAATATGATTAAGTCTTGTTAATAAAGTACGTATGTATAATATATATATGTATATATTGTTGTACTTTTGAATGTCCATAAGCAATAAAAAACCGATATACAAATTTTATTACTTAAATAAAAATTAAAATTATTGATATTTCATAAAGACACGGGCATATGAATTTTCAAACATCCTGTAAAATGACAAAATATGTATTTTAAGCTGTTCGAAGAATTGTTCATTAGGCCTCAGAGACAAGACTTTCAAATATTATCGATAAGAAATTTAAATAAGTCGGGTATTGTGGAATGGTTTTACCCGGAATAAAAGTGTATATATAAAGTGTTGAACAATAGACCGGGATTTGCGGTGGTTTTCTCCCCGAAAGATTATATCGGTAAAAGTTTATTAACAAAAGACATTGAATTGAGAAACAGGTATCGTTTGTAGCTATTAGTAAGAAATATTTGTAAAGCAGATAGATTTAGTTAGAATAATTAAAGAAGGTTTGTTTTCTGGAATAACCCGAATGACGTTTTATAGAGAGAGTTGGGTGGCAACGATATACGTCACAAGAGGTGGATGATTTTTATTGGTCAATTTTTTGAATGCAAGGAGGTTGATTTTGGCTATGAGATAGGAGAGAAGAAAAAAAGGTTAGTTAGTCAGTTTTCGTCGTCCAAGAAGGAAGGAGCTTTGTGATTTGTGTTTGTTTGAAGTCCCGAAGACGTAATTTACCGGGTGTGTTGATTTGCGGTGTAAAAGCTGACCAGTGTGAGGAACGGGGTACAGAGAGATAGAAAACCAAAGGGCCTAAGAATATTAATAGCAGACGAAGCCGGAAACATTTGGAGATACAAGGACAGATAGGAGAAAGGTGTACGTCATCTGGACCACAATAGGAGCAGAAGCAGAGAAAGGATTTTTTTGTTGTGGCGTGGCCATAGAATTGCAACGGCAGAGAAGGAAAGGTCAGTCAAATTTCATTAGAGCCGGAGTGTGATTTTCATTTATTAATTAAATAAATTGAATAAATAATAGAGACAGTTAATTTTGCGATCACTTAAAAAAAAAAGGAATTATAAAAAGAGCTTAGTTATAACACATATTAAAAATCAATGTAAAATAACATTTGGGTCCATGATAGAAAACAACTTCTCATATATTTAAAGTTAGTATATTGCAAATATTACAGGATTGATTGTTATATAAAATTTCATTAAAATAAAGGACATCTCACATATAGTTCAGTTGAAATTCTATGTATTTTATTCAGGTCATATTACCTATCCCGATTAGGACGCCAATTGGAAAATATTTTGAATCCACGATCAAAGGTAAATCGTACAATTTAAATAGCCTGAGATTGTAATTAATTAATGCTGATTTATTGTGATTAATTGGAGATTAGTTCATTTAATAAATATAGACAGGATTTTTCCTAAGTAAGCAAGATAATACAATTTAAATAGCATAACAAAATGGCCCCCAACGTGTAAAGCTTTGAAAAATATTTCTAGTTGGCAAATTTGAAAGGATAGGAGTAGACGAGCAGATATTTGAAAGTTTATATGCCGGGGATAAAGTGAAATATTATGTAAAAATTGAGGACATAAAGATTATATATTTTTTTTAAGATACAATTTACCATAATTGATTTATCCGTGATATTGACAATTTATAGGTTACCATAATTGATTTATTTGTGTGATATTTAAATTTGATAATTTTACCATACTTGAATGATTTGATTGATTTTGACATTTGATATTTTACCATTTGATTTATTTGTGGGATATTGAAATTTGATACTCGTACTCAAGAGTTATTACATTTGAACAGGAAAAGTCCCGTTTGTTGCAACAGACCAGTAGAATTTTATATTTGGCGGGGATATTATTGCACAAATTTCAAAGTTTCATATTTGGCGGGGATAAATAATCTAACGAACATGTCGACCACAAGGAGTCAAAGCAAAACGCAAGAAAGGAAAAAGGATAAGATAGAAGAGGAAACAATTATTGATGAAGGATCGGATAATGAAGGAAATGCTACAATAATGGAGGAAAGAAAAGAAACAGGGATGTTAGAAAAATTATTAGCTATGATGCAAATACAGACACAACAAATACAAGAATCGTCACAAAAAATGGATAAAAATCAACTGGAAACAAAACACATAATGGATGAATCACAACAAAGAACGGAACAAAAATTGGACAATTTGGAAGAAAACCAAAGAAAAATGGAACAAAAAATGGAAACGCGTATGGACAAATATGAAAACGAAATAAAAGTCTATTTAGAAAGAAGTAGGGAAGAAACAGAGAGGAAAATAGAATTGCAGAGAGAAGAAATCGAAACTAAAATGAAGGATATTCAGAGTATGCAAAAAAGGGAATTAGAACAGATAGAAATAAAATTTGAAAATGCGCTACAAGAAGACCGGAAAGAAACGGAAAGGAGATTTAAACAAATTGCAGAGATGGAGATAAGAGGAGTAGAAAGAAAGGAAGTCATCGTACATAGCACAGAAGACGTAAAAGTACGATTTGGCGGGGATATAAGGAAAATACACCCAGTGCCTTTTATAAATAACCTAAAGGAAAAAGTCAAATACATAGGACCGTTTGCAACAGCAAAGGAAACCATCAGAAACCATCTCAAAGAAGAGGCAAATCTTTGGTTTGTCAGCAAGGAAGAAGAATTGGACAACTGGCAAGATTTTGAGAGAAGATTCTTAAATTATTTCTGGGAAAAAATTCAGCAACTACAAGTAAATAAAGAGTTACAAAATGGAAAATACCATGAGAGGATGGGCGTATCAGAAAAGATGTACGCATTACAACTCTATAATAATGCAAAACATTTGCAATATAATTATTCATCAGAACAATTGGTAGAGTTGATATCGCGACATTTTGAAGATACCTTGGAAGACCACATAAATCTCCAAAATTACAAGGACATTGACAGCTTATGTCAATTTTTGCAAATGAGAGAATCACGTAGGCATGAAAGAAGAGAAAGAAGACCGCAAGAAAATTATAGACAAAGAGAAAACCAAGAATATAGAGATAGAGGTCAAAATTTTAGAAGAGATTATACAAGACGAGAATTCATACCTAGACGGGGATATGAAAATAGACCGAACGGAAGAGAGAATTATGAACCCAGAACCCAGAGATGGAATGAAAACAGAGATCGGGAAAATCAGAGTAGAAATAACCGCCCATACCAAGGAAACAGATACAATAACCCACGGAATGAACAGGAATCTCGCGGTAATCGATACGGGAATGATAGACCAAAAGAGAACAGAAGAGAAATAAATAATATGCAAAGAGAAGAAAATGAATATGAGAGAGAAGATGACGGGAGAGAAAACACAGAAGAACAACAGGCGTGTTTTCAAGAAGGCGCTCACTAAAAACGAAGAAACAAACAGGAATTTTTTGTCACCCCAAGGAATTTATTAAACTGGCAGGAAACAATGAAAAGAGAAATGGAGTTAATTTAAAATTTGTGGATGGATTTATAAATGAGAAACCAATTAAAATTATGATAGACACAGGCTCTGAAATAACACTGGTCAACAGAAAATTAATCGAAGAAGTAAATTTAACAAGTCTAATTTATAAAATACCTAGGGTGAATTTAGTGGGCGCAAATAAACGGACATTGGCAACAATAAATGAAGGTATACGAGTAATGGTACGATTGAAAAAAAATATGTATGCACTTCAATGTGTAATAATGCCGAATATGTCACATGACATGATTGTAGGCGTTGACGAATTAACGGAAAAACATGTAGTGATCGACTTCAAAACCAATACGATGAAAATAACCAAGGAAAAAGAAGAAGAACAGGATAAGGAACAAGAGAAACAAATTACGGACGAATCAGAGAAAGAACAAACGGTGGAAATGAACCTGGCGACGAAGAAAGGAAAAGGAAGAAAGAGGGGAAAAGGTCTGAAAAAGATCAAAGAAAAAAAAACCTGGGATTCCTCAAAAGATGAGACGAGCTCAGGAGAAGAAGATGGAAAAATTTTGACAAGAAATGAAAGCAAAACTTGGGATTCCTCAAAAGAAGAGACGAGCCCAACAAAAAAAACAAAGGAAAATGAAGAGGACACAATGGAGACAGTGGTGTTTGAAGAAGACACGGAGTACACGGTGAATATGTGCGAAAAATTTGATGGGAGAGACAAAAAATTGATATGTGGAGAAGGCAAAGAAAATGATTTGCGTATAATTTTAAGAGACTATGAAACGCTGATAAATGAGGAAAACCGAGTGGCCACAAAATACGAGCACTCATTTGAGGTGAAAAACTTGGGAAATTTTCGATCAAAGACTTATCCAATTCCTTATAAGTATCGGCAAGAAGTAAAGCAAGAAATCAAAAAAATGTTGGAAGATCAAATCATTGAGAGATGTGACTCACCCTATATTAACCCAATTGTGATAGTGAAGAAAAGCAGTGGAGAGTTAAGACTCTGTTTAGATGCCCGAAATATCAACCAACACACAGTATCACAATATGAATCACCGTTAAATATCGAGGCCATTTTTGGAAGGATCACGGGATCACATATTTTCTCAAAAATTGATCTAAAGCATAGTTTTTGGTTAATACCTTTGGCTGAAAAGTGTAGAAACTACACTGCCTTTTCAATTGATGGTATAGTATACCGATTTAAGGTAGTTCCGTTTGGATTACAAAGCGCCTGTGCAGCACTTGTACGAGCTTTGCATACCATTTTGAATCACCATGAAGAGTTCATCGTCCATTACATCGACGATTTATTAATTTTTTCACAAGATATGCAGAGTCATGTGGAACATATCAAAATAATTTTGAAAGAATTGGACACAGCGGGATTAAAACTAAACATTGAAAAATGTCAATTTTTTCAAAAGGAAGTGATTTATTTGGGTTTCAAACTTGACACCGAAACTGTAAGTCTAGCCGAGGACAGAGTAAAGCTCATCGACGAATACCCAAGACCAACAAATCTAAAAACATTGCGAGGGTTTCTCGGTACGATAAATTATTTCAAGAAATTAATTCCCGATTTAAGCCAAAAAGAAATTCCTTTAATAAAATTGTTAAAGAAAGGGACAACATGGAATTGGAAAGAAGAACAGGAGGAAGCTTTCAAAATATTGAAACAAGAATTTGCTAAAGGAACAAAAATATATCACCCTATTTACAATTTGCCGTTTATACTCCGTACGGATGCGTCGATACAGAAATTTGCAGGAGTGTTGTCGCAAATACAAAACGGCCAAGAGGTTCCGATATGTTTTATATCTCGAGTGACTAAAACACATGAGAGAAAATACAGTGTCACCGAGTTGGAATTCGCCAGTGTACTATTTTGCGTAAACAAATTAAGGTTTTACTTATTGGGAGCTAAATTCACCATCGAAACGGATCATGCAGCATTGATACACATCATGAAGAATCGATTGGTAAATAACAGAATACACAGAGGCATTCTGCTCTTACAAGAGTATGATTTCCAATTTCGATACATCAAAGGGAAAGACAACATAATAGCTGACGCTTTAACACGGGACGAAGATACAGGAAAAAAGGAGACAATTACATTACATGTGGGATTGAATATACTGACACAAGACGAAGGGATATTTTCGTTAAATGAGATAAGGACCGACCAGGAAGGCCTAGAAGAAAGAGAAAAGAGAAGAGCAGAGCTAGAAAACGAGATATTTTTTAAGAGAATAGACGGAAAGGAATTATATTTAGTGACACCGACATTGGCAGAAAGAATCATCAAGAAACTACACGAGGAAAATGGACATATTGGCAGTAGAAAGGTATGGCTTGTATTTAGGGAAAACTACATCAGTCGACAAGATTACCGCATTGCAAAAGAGATCACACAGAAATGCGAAGTATGCCAGAAATACAAGAGCAGGAATTTTAAAAACGAAAATATTGCAAAGAGCATTGTATCCCGGAACAACCTGGACATTATAGCCATCGACATGTTAAGCGATCTAATTGTGACCACGCAAAGGAACAAGCATATTCTGGTTATGGTGGATGTGTTCTCAAAATACGTAAAATTATATAGTTGCCGCACCACAAAAGGGGAAGAAATATTGAGAAAAATAGACAATTTCATCGCTACGGTAGGAACCCCAAGAAAAATTTTACTAGACAATGCAACGTACTTCCGAAATGATCGTTTCAAGGGACAGCTTAGAGAACGGGGAATCGAGACGAACTTTGTAAGCATCAGGCATCCCCAAAGTAATCCTTCTGAGCGATTTATACAAGAGGTAACGAAATTTCTTCGTATTGCAACGGATGGTCAACATCGGCGATGGGACAGAAAATTGGGAGAAATAGAGATGTACCTAAATTCCATGCCAAGTACAGTAACGAAAGAAACACCAGAATACATCATGAAAGGCGTCATGCCGATAAGACCGTGGGAAGATCCAGAACAAAGAGAGTATCGACAGGTTATAGAAACCGTTCAGAGGAGATTAAGAAGAAGCAATGAGAAATACATCCAGAGACAGGGTCATAATAGGAAACGAAGACCAGTAACTTTCCAAAAGGGTGACAAAGTAATGGTAAGAGCATTAAGAGTGTCAAATCTTCAGACCGGTATTTGCGCAAAATTGATGCCTGTTTTCGAAGGGCCATACATAGTAAACAACGAAGATGGAGTAAACAGCTATGAGTTGAAACATATGGATTCTGAAAAGATCAGAGGTATTTATAATATCCATGATGTATATAAATATCACGAATGAAGATTTAAATTTGTATAAAGTAGATAGTAGGATAGGATAATACGTAGCATAAGTACAGATAGCATACAGGAAGTGCGTTTATTTTGCCTCGAGAAAATTTAGTTGCATAAATTGATAAATTTTATCGATTACAAAGGCGGGGATTTGTTGTACTTTTGAATGTCCATAAGCAATAAAAAACCGATATACAAATTTTATTACTTAAATAAAAATTAAAATTATTGATATTTCATAAAGACACGGGCATATGAATTTTCAAACATCCTGTAAAATGACAAAATATGTATTTTAAGCTGTTCGAAGAATTGTTCATTAGGCCTCAGAGACAAGACTTTCAAATATTATCGATAAGAAATTTAAATAAGTCGGGTATTGTGGAATGGTTTTACCCGGAATAAAAGTGTATATATAAAGTGTTGAACAATAGACCGGGATTTGCGGTGGTTTTCTCCCCGAAAGATTATATCGGTAAAAGTTTATTAACAAAAGACATTGAATTGAGAAACAGGTATCGTTTGTAGCTATTAGTAAGAAATATTTGTAAAGCAGATAGATTTAGTTAGAATAATTAAAGAAGGTTTGTTTTCTGGAATAACCCGAATGACGTTTTATAGAGAGAGTTGGGTGGCAACGATATACGTCACAAGAGGTGGATGATTTTTATTGGTCAATTTTTTGAATGCAAGGAGGTTGATTTTGGCTATGAGATAGGAGAGAAGAAAAAAAGGTTAGTTAGTCAGTTTTCGTCGTCCAAGAAGGAAGGAGCTTTGTGATTTGTGTTTGTTTGAAGTCCCGAAGACGTAATTTACCGGGTGTGTTGATTTGCGGTGTAAAAGCTGACCAGTGTGAGGAACGGGGTACAGAGAGATAGAAAACCAAAGGGCCTAAGAATATTAATAGCAGACGAAGCCGGAAACATTTGGAGATACAAGGACAGATAGGAGAAAGGTGTACGTCATCTGGACCACAATAGGAGCAGAAGCAGAGAAAGGATTTTTTTGTTGTGGCGTGGCCATAGAATTGCAACGGCAGAGAAGGAAAGGTCAGTCAAATTTCATTAGAGCCGGAGTGTGATTTTCATTTATTAATTAAATAAATTGAATAAATAATAGAGACAGTTAATTTTGCGATCACTTAAAAAAAAAAGGAATTATAAAAAGAGCTTAGTTATAACACATATTAAAAATCAATGTAAAATAACATTTGGGTCCATGATAGAAAACAACTTCTCATATATTTAAAGTTAGTATATTGCAAATATTACAGGATTGATTGTTATATAAAATTTCATTAAAATAAAGGACATCTCACATATAGTTCAGTTGAAATTCTATGTATTTTATTCAGGTCATATTACCTATCCCGATTAGGACGCCAATTGGAAAATATTTTGAATCCACGATCAAAGGTAAATCGTACAATTTAAATAGCCTGAGATTGTAATTAATTAATGCTGATTTATTGTGATTAATTGGAGATTAGTTCATTTAATAAATATAGACAGGATTTTTCCTAAGTAAGCAAGATAATACAATTTAAATAGCATAACAATATATATATATATATATATATATATATATATATATATATATATATATATATATATATAAGAAAAAAGAAATACTTATGACTCGTTTGGAACAAATATATAACTGTTTTGGATGGGTTGGAGTCAATAAAAGGGCTATTGGTTAACTATTTTTTTAATTCTCGAGCTTTCAATTGTGTTTACAATTATTATCAAGAGCTAAAAAAGACAAAATACTTACAAGGTTGAACTAAAAAGAAAAAACAATTTTTGTTAACTTATCCTTCAGAATTCTGACTGTAGATTGCCCATAATAAGTTAACAAAAATTGTTTTTTCTTTTAGTTCAACCTTGTAAGTATTTTGTCTTTTTTAGCTCTTGATAATAATTGTAAACACAATTGAAAGCTCGAGAATTAAAAAAATAGTTAACCAATAGCCCTTTTATTGACTCCAACCCATCCAAAACAGTTATATATTTATATATATATATATATATATATATATATATATATATATATATATATATATGTATATATATATATATATATATATATATATATATATATATAGATATATATATATATATATATATATATGTACATATTATATAATATATAAAAAATAATAATTTGATATTAAATCCAAATAAAAGGCAGATATGGAGGACAGTGTTTTACGAAATCTCGCCTAAGTACTTTTGCTCTCAGAGCATCTTCGCCAATCGAGAATGATAAGTTGAGCAGCAAAATAATAATAAACGTCATTGTCTAAAGCACCGTTATAAAAAATTAAATAAACTAATTAAATAATAATAAAGGTATTAACCTGTTTTTCTAGTCATGTTATCATCAACATTAGACTAGAAATTTTTATATTCGAAGAAAGTATTAAATTTATTCGCGAATAATCTGTACAGTAATCTAGCCCAAGTACTTTCGCTCTCAGAGCATCTTCGCCAATCAAGAATGATAAGTTGAGCAGCAAAATAATAATAAACGTCATTGTCTAAAGCACCATTATAAAATATTAAATAAACTGATTTAATCATAATAAAGGTATTAACCTGTTTTTCTAGTTATGTTATCATCAACATTAGACTAGAAATTTTTTTATTCGACGAAAGTATTAACTTTATTCGCAAATATTCTGTTCTGACGTTATATTATTTTTTCCCTATGGTAAAGTGCTGTAGCGAGCATAACGAAACTAGCTCCACGAGAAAGCGTCACGAAACTAGCGCCACGAGAAGGCGTCAAGGAACTAGCGCCACGAGAAGGCGTCATGGAACTAGCGCCACGAGAAGGCGTTACGGAACTAGCGCCACGAGAAGACGTCACGGATAGAGACACGAAATAGCGGTTCTTCATAACCATTTACTACCCTCGATCAATTTGTTTTCGAAATAGCGGTTCTTCATAACCATTTACTACCCTCGATCAATTTGTTTTGTCATCATACATATATTCATTCTAAGCAGGTTAAAATTAAAAGTTATATTAAAATGTAACGAACAAAATACAGACAGTGAGAACTAAAAAATTAAAAAATATCTGTCAATAAAAGATTTGATTCGTAATTATTGTCAAAATTTAAAAGTCATAAATGTCGTCAAATTAATGCTAATACTAAATCATGTTTAAATTTTTATAACACTTCTCATTTTAAAGTAATTTGATATAAATACAGTTATTATTTTTAAACATCTTTAACATTTTTAAACATTTATTCTAAAGCTATTTTCTTGTGGCATTTTAAAGTAATTACTATTAATATGGGAATAAGCCACAATTAAACGTTAAAGTACGTTTATTGACGTTTCAATTTCCGAAGTGGAAATTGAAACGTCAATAAACGTACTTTAACCTTAAATTGTGGCTTATTCCCATTTAAATAGTATTTACTTTAAACATTTAGATTATATAATAATTAAATTTACTATTAAATGATTTTTATCTATATTTTAATTTTAATTTAACCTTTAATTTTAATGTTATATTTCGTCTGAATTTGACAGGATTGTCAGAAGTAAATAACGTATACCTTGTCAATATTATTATATTATATTATATTATATATAATACCGTCATTATATTATATTATAATTTGTTTAAAATATAAATATTAAATAAATAATAAAATTACTTTATTTAATTTTAAAACAAACAGTAAACATAGTAGAAAGCTCTGATCTGGTCTACTGTATCACCTACGGTACCATATTTTTCTTATTTATTACAGAATTATTATCAGTAGTAATATCCCTAGGACATTGATAACAGACGAGATAATCTCATGACAATCGAAAGCTCGTTCCTTGGTTCCAGCGCTCGAAGCCGAAGGCTGAGCGCTGTTACCAAGCAACGAGCTTGAGAAATTTGTCATAAAATTATGAGGCATTCTTCAATGTCCGACGGATATTCGGCGGATAATTTTTCGAAAAAAAAAAAAAAAATCATAACTCAACATAACGAAATATTTATTTATTAACAGTACAGTTAGTGAAAGTACAATTATTAAAATTTAAGTTAACATTAGATTCCTTGCTGTTCTCTACTATAGAAGATCTATTACCACGCATAATATTTATAATCTTGTTGTGGTGATATAGCGTATTTATACTTTGAACATTCTCATTGCCGAAACGTGACATTTTGAAATTTATTTGGATGAAGTTGTCAAACTCGATCGTGTTGTCATAGGGATTGAAAATTGCACTGAATGCAATTATCAGTCTAATGTTGACATGATTGGGTGAAATTGTTCCATATGACACAAAATGACGAAATTTGAATGGTTGTTAGAACAGTCGAAAAATTATCAATAAAATAAAATTATTTCTTATTTATTAAACAATTATTATCAATCAATTACAAATAAAAAAATTCGTAAGCTAATTTTAGAAACCAAATTCAGATTTTTGCTTTAATCTGTGCCTTCCAAGAATTGCAAGACAAAACAGACATTGATAAAGATGTTAATAGATACATAGGGAATTTAGAAATTGCATTCCACAATATATCTCCTCAACTAAGCAAAAATTGTTAGCGAATTTGGTTTCTAGTACTCGTACAGAGTATACCGGAATAAAAAAAAAAAAAAGTTAAGTTTTGATTTCACGTATAGTGCGTCTGTGTATCCGCTTATACGTATTTCGCCGTTAAAGGGCTCTTCAGAACGGATATTCACAGTCGCTCTGAACGTGAAAATAAATCTCTTCTGTAAAAGGACTTTTGCTTAGTTGAGGAGATATGTTGTTTAATGCAATTTTTAGATTCCCCATGTCTCTATTAACATCTTTGTCAACGTCTTTTTTGCCTTGCAGTTCTTATAAGGCACAGATTAAAGCAAAAATCTGAATTTGGTTTCGAAAACTAGTTTATGAATTTTAATATCAGAAGTCGCTATTTGCGTTCATACGAAGCCATGTTAGAGTTGCTTCCTAAGCCAGAAGAGATAAATACGTATAAGCGGATACACAGTCGCACTATACTTGAAATCAAATCTTAACTGTCTTTTTCTTTTCCTTCCAATTACAAATACTTTCGTATTGTTTTTCGGTTTTATTTAGTTTTGCACAAATTTTAGAAAGAGGTAGATATGCCTACACATTTCATTTGAGAGTTATGTCATGTTGTATATATAAATTTTGTATTGATGAAAGTAACTACGATTAATTAATTTTTTCTTTATTTTCAGGTAAAGCAGTTGAAATACCAGAAATTCTAGACTACTTTCTATTATATTACTTATACCAATAAAAAAGTAAGTACAATAGAGCATCGTTTAAGAATCATTTAGTATTCCTAAGAGCTCAATTAGAAACGACTTATTTTTCCTTACAAAATAATAGCTAAGGAAACTAAAAAAGTGAGCGTTAGCCGATAATTGCAGCATCGAATTTGCATCTTGCAATTCTTCTTCTTTAGAACAAGAATTATTCCTGCACCAATGAAACAAAAGAACAACGTGGGCATAGAAAATTAAAGAGAATTCAATTAGGAAAACTTTACAGGCCCGTTCATTTCGGATGGCCTTTAAATTTCGAACGAGATAATCAGAGGAGTAGGAATAACTATCACAGAGGATTTGGACGAATTAAACATATTGCATGAGACTATTAGTACAAGCTTGTGAGTCGATAGCTTAAAATTAAGCAAAATTTTGCTAAATATTTTAAGAAATATTTTTAAAATATACTGAATAGTATTGTATATAATATATAAAAAAATCATTGTTTGGTTATTTGCTACTTAACCCTTTAACGAGCAAATAATTTTTTTCAATTTTTTTTTGGATTTTAAAGTAAAATGTGGTTTAAATGGTATAAATATTTAATAAAAAGTGACAAATTATAATTAAATTTTTATCACAAAGTTTTTTTGAGGTCGCTTTTATATGTGCCACTAACCGTCCTGATTAAACAATAATATCTGAGGTTTGGTGGCTAGAAACGTCGGCTTAGTGACACAAAAATGTAACTACATTTTTTCCCGTTTTGAGATATCTACACCATTAAACTTACTTTAGTGAGTTCTATTGAGTGACACAAAACTGTATCTCTCCGAACACCTAAAACCCCAGTAAGGAGTTTTCGTAACTACATTTCTTAGCAATCTTTTAGTGTCACAGAAATGTAAGTGCTGTTACATTTCTGTGATATACTCCATTCCACGAATATACGACTGTTTGGGATTATTGCGACAACGAATATTTTACTGTGCAAGTAGAAGTATGACAGTAAATTGGTCTAATTATTATTCCAATAAAAAGGGTCTACTGTTAGTATGACATCTGAACTAAAATTATTTCAATTAATAGATGTTCAGATAGACGCAAAATTTATTGTGAAATTTATTCCGAAAATAACAAAAATTTTTACCAAACGCTTATTTTTACGCAAATGTGTTCATCAGACATTTGGGTTGGATTTCGGTGAAATGTATACACCAAAAAGGCGTGCCGGGTTTCTTTGATATTACACTATTTTATTACTTTATTAGGTACTACAACTGTAATAAAAATAAATGTACTATTTTTAATATAAATGAAAAGAAATTGGCAGAACGATGGTTCAGAAACCAGAAAAAGAATCTATATAATATTTAGTTTTAAATATTTGTTTGCTTTGAGTGGATGTACTCTAAACGTTCCGAAAGTAACGGGTATAACATACCGGCTATAGAGTTGCATATATCGCCGACTGATTTTAGTTTTAAAAACCGTCCGTATAGAGGTTTCCGGTGAATAGAGGTGTCCGTTAAGAGAGAGTTTAATGAAGTGTACTTGTTTATTGAAGCCAAAAATGCCGAGAAGTGTTTTAGATGTAGATAACGTTATATTTAATGTACTTTCCTATTTTACTGCTGAGAAAACAAACGGGGGCCCTTTGCGACCTGTTCAGTCCGTACATAAACGTGTGTGTGATGCACTCTGTATTAGTGACACAAAACTAAAGTCGGTTTTGCAAAAAGCAAAAAAAAGGGGACAAAGTAAACAAAATGTCGCACAATATAAATCTCGCCAACAACCAAAGACTATAGATCTTCCCGAAGGTTGCAAATTTGAAATCCGTGAGACAATATATAAAATGCGCGAAAAGAAAGAACATGTTTCTTTAGATTCAGTGCTACAAAAATTAAAAGACAGAAACATATTTGAAATTTCCAGAACAAGTCTCTGGAGAGTTTTAAGACAGCTTGGTTTTAAGTTAAAAAAGGAAGACAATAGAAAAGCTTTGTGTGAAAGAGCTAGTGTCGTTCACAAAATAATAGAATTTTTAAGAAATTATAACAAATTTAAAAAAGAATGTTCTTCCTTCGTTTATTTAGACGAAACATCGATTTTTGCTAAAGGCATCCGAATGAGGATAGCGACGACAATGATTATGGCTGTGAATCTGATGGTTGATGATAGTTTTAGGAGATTGGGAGAATAAGAGAATAAGTAAATTTTTTGTTTTTTTTTTAATACTAATTGAATATTCGACTAAATAAAGTACACTATTTAATCACCTAAGTATTGTTACACTTTATTTAAATCATTTAATTCAAAAACTAACTTGTTTACAATACTAAATTCAATGATAGTAATTATATGATTCAAAATCTGAATTACAACTATTCTATAAACTATCAACTCTATATTTATATCATGACTTCATATTTAAATCTAAGGTTTATATTTGCCATAACAGTATTTTAAAAATGGGGAGAATTTACTATTGTACAATTCAACACAATAGACCATTTAAGTCGATACCTTAAACCGAATTTAAAACAGTCGTATATTCGTGGAATGGAGTATACTATGTTTTCGTACTATAAATAAGCTGATATTGAGTTATATTTTTGTGGCATTAATTTTATTGCACTAAATGACGATTGCAGGTAGCAACTGTGGATTTGATAATTTGTTTATTATGTTTAGTAGGGTGGTCCGTTGTATTTGCAGTTCTGTTACAGTTGTGAATCACGTGAATCAGTTGATAATTTGTTTATTATATTTAGCAGGGTGGTCCGTTGCATTTCCAGTACTGTTACAACTGTGAAGACGTAAATATGTTGAATTAGTTTTAAGTTAATTTTTGTAGAGATTGTTATAATAATGGTTATAATACTGTTTTATAATTTTATTATTACACAATAATGGATGCAAGAGGGAAGAAGTTAGTTTTGTTAGCTTTTAACAAATCGGTACGAGATGATACAACACATAGTCATAATTTACCGCTCTCATTACAAGTAACATATTCAGACAGTGCCTCTCATGTTTCTGCCAGTGAACCTAATGTATCAGGATATGAACAATGTGAGGATACATTTTTTTGGTGACGATTAAGAATAAGTGACACGTTTGGTGGCCAAAACCGCAACGTAAATGTATCTGCTGTTGCTTTACGCTGTTCAGACATTAGAGATATTAAAAATTGACCATTGCTTTTTTGACCTGGCAATTCGATGATGGAGTATGACTCGGTCCATGGTTATATTGAGAAAGCATAAAAAAATGTGGACAAAAGAAACTAGCAAATTTTCCATGCCAAACTTAACAACGGTATATTAAGGACAAGGGCCAATAAAAGAGGAAAAATATAAGGATTTAGAAAAGCTGTGCAATAAAGGCATTATTCCTTCCTAGTATCATCTCTTCTATAAGTCGTTGCTCACCAACAATAAGGACAAACAATCAGATGTGCAAAGTGATTGACACAATTAAATTTATTGTTTGAAAATGTTTTCAAAGTTTATGTTTGATTAAAAAAAATATTTTGTGATTTTAAATAAAGTTATAAACGTCTTGATGGGAATAACCACAATATATTTATTAAAAAAATAAACTTTATTGACGTTTCGACTTCTAATTCAGAAATCGTTGTCTAAACATTTTCTAAAGTTTCTTTTATTAATAAATATATGGTGATTATTCCCATCGAGACGTTTAAATAGTATTCATTGCCACAAGAAAATAGCTTCAGAACAATATAAAGTTATAAAATGAATTATGATTATTATTTTCATTATTATTATTAGTAAATTGGGTAACCCTCAGTTGTGAAATTAGATTATAATGCTACAGTAACAAAGAATTAAGTGGTTAAGTTTTCGGACCAGGTGGAGATTAATAAATTTTAATCCATTGTACTTTTAATTATTATACCTGCCACTCAGTATGGTCATCTCTTGAAATTTATCGATATTACTCAAATACAAATGACTTTGTAACATGATTAAAATTAAGCTTTTCTAAAATAAAATGATATCTATAATAATAGACTTTTCAGTTAGGGACACAAAAATGTATCTCCGCTACTTTATCTAATTGTTGATATTTTGAAAATACAATTTATCCAATGTTGCGTATGATTGTATTACCGTAAAGAGGACTATTCTAAGACTATTAATTCTTAAAAAAGTTGAGAATAAACTACAAGTCATTACAAAATGCAAAACATTTTTTTAAAAACCTTAAATAACCTCTCCTGAAATGTAGTCATTTTTGAGATACATTTTTGTGTCACTAAGCCGACGGCATATAGCCACTTATATTTTATTTTAACTTTAACTAAATCACAAAAATGCTTCAAAATATAATTATTTAAAAACGAACAAAAAAACTAAAATGGGAAGTTTACAATAATATAACGTTAATACAAATTCTAGATAGTTCAAAATAAGAATCTACCCAGTCCTATGAAATTTTGCGAAACAGTCTAAAGACAGACCAACATTATACTCACTACATACTATTTTTGATCTCTTCACATTTGTTTTGGTAGAGAAACGTGCACATCGCGTATACTTCCCCTTAATGGTAAATGCGCCCCAACATTCGTTTTTCTAGTAACATTATTGGTGGAAATAAAATGTTTACCAATTTTAAGCATTTTGTTTTTGCTTGTAGTAGTTGACGCAACTCTTTTTTTTCTGTCGGAAAAATTACCAATTAGTTCATTGACTAGTATCGATCGAAATTGATGAGATATTGTTTTTTTACTTTAGCGGACATTGATAAGATGGAGAAGGAAGCAAGGTATTTATCAAAAAGATTAACGCCGCCCATGAATTTGTTGTTGTTTAATAAATAACATCAACTTTCAATTATGGATCATGACGAGCACTAATTACTACCATACTTTTTTGCCTCTGCTATGCCATTTTCATGCTGATATTTCACTGTAGTCATCTTCTGCAAAATCAGATTCACCTAGTTTTAATGAATTATTATTTAGCAAAAGATTTTTGACTAATCCCTTATGCTGAAAATGTCCTAGGTGAATATCAAGCCGGTTTTAGGGCAAACAGATTAACAATAGATCAACTATTCACTCTGAGACAACTTCTAGAAAAGGGATGGGAGTATAACAGACCCATTGTAACAGTCGTTACTTATATTGTATTGATATAAAAATAATTTCAGAGATGTAGTATGGGTTGCCTAACTTTAAGTGTTCATTTGCCCATTAAGTGTGTATTGTTAATAATTTAAGTTGTCACTCTGATCTAATTTGGTACCATTGCGGACAAGAGAAATGACAGGAGACTAGGGGAAGTGGAAAAATGGCTCTTCTTGGTTAATTAACAGTGAATTAAAAATCACTTTTGATCCGGAGTTTGAAGTGGTACACACAGGTGGCAGTTAGCGAAAGAAAATCCAATTATTGCATAGAATTTCCTTCACTTCAAGAAGTTAAATATTCTCAGTATAACTATAAAAATTTAATTGACGGTGTTTTCGCAAACTCGGGAGGTGAAGTGAGATTTCTAGCACGGAATTGATTAGCTATCTGGTAAATAATAATTTTTATATTATAAACATTAGAGTATTTTATCTATATCCTATTATTCAGATTCATTATTTCATATTTTAATATAGTATTTTGTCCAAGGCCATTATATTTTTACTCTATGTGAAGCAAGGTCACACTACATCCGATTGGATGGGTTTTTTTTATCTACCATAATTATCTTTTTGCTCCGGTTTCTTATGCTGAAAGAAACTTTCCTCACTTCTTCTTTGATTCCTTTTTTTATCAATGTTGAGATTAGAAGTAACGGGGAATTGTTTTCAGCCACCTACCATGGAATTATAAATTTCCCTCAGAACATCCGAGGGAGAGTACCACTTCAACTCTAATAAGAATCAGGGTCATTTGGGACAAGCCACAGGGGGTATTGTCTACTCCACCCTCATTTTTTCTCCAGCCTGCACCTAGAGGTAGGGTAGGACAGTCATCATCGAACTAAGTCAATTAGCACCAGCTCCGTGCTAATTTCGGACCTCAAGGAGGACTTCGCTGGGACACCGAAACCATTCGGGAGTATCCTTCCAGACAGCTGTAGGAGGACAGTTGGTTTTTGATTCAGAACTATATATATATCTTGTTTCACTAGTTATAGGTTTTTTTTTATAACATATATATATATATATATATATATATATATATATATATATATATATATATATATTAATTAATATAACTCCCCTTGGTGTAAGGTATCGGTAAGTTTGAGCTCAAATTCTACCCAGAGATTATCTTCCATTGTTTTTTTGTATTAACCATTTATTTCATTATTAACTTTAATTATTTTATTATTTGTTTATTTAACTAATTTTTTATATTTCATCTTGCGTTATTAACTCCGGTTATTATCCCTTCAGGATAATATACCGTTTCAATTGTTTAACTTGGCTTGTTCCCATTTATATATATTATTTTGTTTGTATTTGAATTTAGAGTTGCTTAACAATATTGTTGGTCATATTGTAGGTAAGTTTGATATATTTACTTGGCTATACGTTCTTCCAACGTTAGCATTATTTTGTTTAAGGTTGTTTTAACCTAGATGTAGGTTGTACACTCTATATCAGAGTTATTCTGTGTAGTTTTCAACTTTTTATTATAGTTGTTTTCAACATTTCTTTTTTTTTGAAATATTATATTGTGAAATTTTCATATATTTTTTGGTAACTTAGAGATTGTCAGAATCTAAGAAGTTATATTTAATAAACTTGAATTTGTTTTTGCATATAATTTTTTATTAATATTTCCTTACCTTTTTACATTTACAGCATTTTGTTTATTACATCAACTTTAATTAATATTAGCAGTATACGATACCTGGAAGAGTGACCGTTACTCTTTTTAGAGTAGTATCCCTCTTCTGGCGCCCTCAATTTGTTTTCTTTGTTAATTTTCATTATATCTATTCATTTTTCATATCTTCTTTTCTATCCATCATACATATTTTCCTGATTTACTGTCTTTAAAAGGCATGCAAATTGGCCGTATCCATCCTTGAGTTTCTAGTGGTCATTCTCTTGCCTACATTGCTAGCCTAGCCACATTCCGTTCAATATTTTTACTCCTTTACTTAATTGTTATCTATTTTACTTCTATCAATTTTATCCCATAGATATAGACCACTCTTCTTATACATCTCTCCTCCTACACACCCCAGTATTTTGTTACATCGGCGTCCCAACGCGGTGCCTTTTCCAAGTTTTTGGTTTTAAGACAGTAGCTTTTAGCTGATTTTTTTTTCTCTTACTTGAGTTTTTGTATTTTTGCTTTTTCTTTTTTTTACTCATTATTGCTGATTTATTCTATCTTTAAATTTTTTATTAATACTAAACAGGTATACTTATGCTGCTGTATTGATTTATTAGTTTATTTATTAGATTTATTAGTTATTAATATTTTGAGGCCTCAGTGATAGGTTATAGTAGTACAACTTACATTCTAGGTTGAATTTTGTATTTTTATTGAGAACTTATATTTACTTACTTACCTACACATACTTATATCGTATATCATATAAACTTTTATTCCTACAGCCAACAGTATTATACTTATAGGTACTATTAATTGTTGCATATACATTAATATTTGGTTTAGAATAGTTATAATTTACATATAACTAGAAATTATTTTGAGTATTTTAGTAAGATAACTAAGGTATTTATTTGATTATATATATATATATATATATTATTTTTGCTGGCTATTTTGATCTTGGTGGTGTGTTGCTAATAACTTGGCCACATTTTTTTTCACAAATCAGTCCCGAAATTAACTACTAATCATGAAACGTTGAATCCGCCTGTTTTAAGTGATCACAGATGGTCAACTACCAATTCTTCTTTACCCAGTAGCGTTAAACACAATTCTAATGATTACAGTAGTGAAATAGTTCCATTATCAGTATCAACTTTTAGGTTTGTTGATGATGATGATATGTCTATGGTTGTACCATATAATATTTATAACCAATCAAATACTTTAGATTTGCGATTCTTTGTTGGCGATAGAGTTTTAAAGAGAAACTTTGTAAAATCAAGTAAAGGTGATGCTATTTCGGCAAAATTTTGCCAGAAATACATTCCGTGTACGGTTGTAAGGGTAATGTCTCCTTTGGTATATGAATTAAGGGACAATTCGTCCAACAAACGAATTGGTCAATTTCATGTAAAGGATTTACTGCCTGATAACACCATCGACGAGGTTAGTTCTTCATCCTCAGAAGAAGACTAACTTAACACTTTCGTTTAAGCTAATCTCTTTCTCTGTTTGTCTTTAGCTTATTTTGATTATATTTTGCATTTTAGTCTAAGATTTTCTTAATCACCAGATAACGTAGGTACACCGTTTTTTTTGTATCTTTTGGCATTGGTTAATGACTTCTATAACTTATTAGATAATTAGTATGTATGACTTATCCATTTTTTTTTTGTATTATAAATGATGCACTTTATAATGAATTAATATTCTTAAGTACTAATTTTCCCAGGAGAATTACTCCTTTTAATCTCTTATGATACGAGGGTTGTTTAGTATATATTTACATATTTAGATTTATACTTATAGTTAATCCTATTACTGATAAGGAACTATGGAACTATGTTGTTACACTACTGGATCATATATTGTGTGTTATATCTTTGATATTTGATTCCTTAGTATTTGTTTTGATATATTTGTTCAATATTTGCCAATTTGGAAAGATGTTGTGATTTTTTTTTATCTTTGGTCTGCTTTATTCTCACTTGTCACGAAAATCTTAAATACTCTACAATAATTTATGTCCTGATTCCATATACAGGATGGTTCTGGAATTAGTTTGGAATTTTGAAGTAGGTAAGGATGGCCGGCGTCCTTCTTATTTCTTCTTATTTATTCTTCTGAATTTTCTGTCAATGAATCTGTCAATACTCAGCTTTAGTGAATACGTGGGTTCGAGATTGTTGCTCAGCAACTGATCACTGCTGCTCAATTAGGTTCGTACTATATGTGTTTATTGCAGAGTAGGCAGATGTTTATGCCTCATAATATTTCTGGTCAGGAAATGCTCGCGACATGTCCTAACCATTCTTGTGTGATTGTCCAAATATTCCAGTTACCTTTTCACAACTTGATAGGAAAGTTTAATTAGTTCATATTAGTTATCTTACTTCAGGTTATGTTTTTTTTTCTTTAACTATCCCTACACATGTCAAGTTAGTCATTTTCATTATTTAAGAGTTTAGTCAAATGAGTTGTCCTCTTAGTGTAATCCCACTTCTTTCCTTAGGCATAAATTGCTGTTTAGATTTAGGACTATTCCCGGATAATTCCATGCTGCGAGAACTTGTTATAAATCTACAGTTTTGTTCAAAATTGGTTGCTTGTTCTCGACATATATTTTTTTTCTTTCGTTAGTAATGGTATTATAGGAAAAGTCCACCACTTATATTTTCTTAGGATTTCTATTGGGATTTTATCGGTGTCTGGTTATTCTCATACATCTGTTGTAGCCCCATGCTATAGTTAGCGAATACCAGCACCCTCAAAATTTATTTAGCCTCTGAGTTCCTTTAGTCCATTTTAGATTTTAGACTTTAGGTATTTATCTTTATCTTTGGTTTAGTTCAGTTACATATTACATTACTTAGTCTGAATAAGTGTGACAATGCTGCTTCACACTTTAGGAAATTTTGCTTTATTGTAATTATTTAGTTGGTATTGGCTCATATTACCGAATGAGGGTAAGAGCTAATTTAGTTATTAGCATTAGTGAGAATTGGTCCTCTCCTGATCGTTCTTCCTTGGATATGCTCTATTTATAAATCTGGTTTCCATCGATAGTACGATTTTGGATTCAGTGTCTGATTCCTCACTTATTTGGTTTATTTGGTTATGTAGGTTCGTATCACCAGATGTGGGTGTACGTAGACCTCATTTAGTTTTGAGATTTAGTATTGGTGTGAATAGGTCCATAAATCTTCCTGGTCGTTCTTCTTTGGATATGCTTTTATGAATCTGGTGTCCATTGATAGTCTGACTTTGGATTAAGCGTCCTATTTCACATTTATTTTGGTTATTACGTCTTTGATATACTTTGGTATATTTACGATTTAGATTACTATTTGTGTTATTTGGTTTGGTGAGAATTGCTCCATAAATCTTCCTGATTGTTCTTCTCTGGATATATTACTATGAATCTGGTGTCCATTGTTAGTTCAATTTTGGATTAAGTGTTCAATTCTTAACCTATTTAGTTTATGATTTCTTTGATCTTAGTTTAGTATATCTCCGGGTGAGATATTGGTTGAATTGGCTCATACATTTGCCTGGTTGTTCGTCCTTGGATATACTTAGTCTTATAAATCTGATGTCCATGGATAGTTCAATTTTGGATTTAGTGCCCAATTCGACATTTATTTGTCAGCAAGAATTTAGTTGGTATATTTAGTTAATATTTGGCTTTTAAGCATATTGTCGATTGAGATTTTGATTCGACTTTCGAGTCATCTGAGTTTGTGGTGTCTGGCGCAATGACCATTCTTTTTTTTCCGTGATCTTTAGTTCGTGGTTATTTTTTTTTGTGTAAACTTACGGATCAACGTGGAATGTTAGGCCAGTACACTTAGTTATTGATACTTTAATTTTATGAAAAAAATTTTGATTAAAATTTTTTTTTTCCCGACTAGTAGGGGAATGTAACAGTCGTTACTTATATTGTATTGATATAAAAATAATTTCAGAGATGTAGTATGGGTTGCCTAACTTTAAGTGTTCATTTGCCCATTAAGTGTGTATTGTTAATAATTTAAGTTGTCACTCTGATCTAATTTGGTACCATTGCGGACAAGAGAAATGACAGGAGACTAGGGGAAGTGGAAAAATGGCTCTTCTTGGTTAATTAACAGTGAATTAAAAATCACTTTTGATCCGGAGTTTGAAGTGGTACACACAGGTGGCAGTTAGCGAAAGAAAATCCAATTATTGCATAGAATTTCCTTTACTTCAAGAAGTTAAATATTCTAAGTATAACTATAAAAATTTAATTGACGGTGTTTTCGCAAACTCGGGAGGTGAAGTGAGATTTCTAGCACGGAATTGATTAGCTATCTGGTAAATAATAATTTTTATATTATAAACATTAGAGTATTTTATCTATATCCTATTATTCAGATTCATTATTTCATATTTTAATATAGTATTTTGTCCAAGGCCATTATATTTTTACTCTATGTGAAGCAAGGTCACGCTACATCCGATTGGATGGGTTTTTTTTATCTACCATAATTATCTTTTTGCTCCGGTTTCTTATGCTGAAAGAAACTTTCCTCACTTCTTCTTTGATTCCTTTTTTTATCAATGTTGAGATTAGAAGTAACGGGGAATTGTTTTCAGCCACCTACCATGGAATTATAAATTTCCCTCAGAACATCCGAGGGAGAGTACCACTTCAACTCTAATAAGAATCAGGGTCATTTGGGACAAGCCACAGGGGGTATTGTCTACTCCACCCTCATTTTTTCTCCAGCCTGCACCTAGAGGTAGGGTAGGACAGTCATCATCGAACTAAGCCAATTAGCACCAGCTCCGTGCTAATTTCGGACCTCAAGGAGGACTTCGCTGGGACACCGAAACCATTCGGGAGTATCCTTCCAGACAGCTGTAGGAGGACAGTTGGTTTTTGATTCAGAACTATATATATATCTTGTTTCACTAGTTATAGGTTTTTTTTTATAACATATATATATATATATATATATATATATATATATATATATATTAATTAATATAACTCCCCTTGGTGTAAGGTATCGGTAAGTTTGAGCTCAAATTCTACCCAGAGATTATCTTCCATTGTTTTTTTGTATTAACCATTTATTTCATTATTAACTTTAATTATTTTATTATTTGTTTATTTAACTAATTTTTTATATTTCATCTTGCGTTATTAACTCCGGTTATTATCCCTTCAGGATAATATACCGTTTCAATTGTTTAACTTGGCTTGTTCCCATTTATATATATTATTTTGTTTGTATTTGAATTTAGAGTTGCTTAACAATATTGTTGGTCATATTGTAGGTAAGTTTGATATATTTACTTGGCTATACGTTCTTCCAACGTTAGCATTATTTTGTTTAAGGTTGTTTTAACCTAGATGTAGGTTGTACACTCTATATCAGAGTTATTCTGTGTATTTTTCAACTTTTTATTATAGTTGTTTTCAACATTTCTTTTTTTTTGAAATATTATATTGTGAAATTTTCATATATTTTTTGGTAACTTAGAGATTGTCAGAATCTAAGAAGTTATATTTAATAAACTTGAATTTGTTTTTGCATATAATTTTTTATTAATATTTCCTTACCTTTTTACATTTACAGCATTTTGTTTATTACATCAACTTTAATTAATATTAGCAGTATACGATACCTGGAAGAGTGACCGTTACTCTTTTTAGAGTAGTATCCCTCTTCTGGCGCCCTCAATTTGTTTTCTTTGTTAATTTTCATTATATCTATTCATTTTTCATATCTTCTTTTCTATCCATCATACATATTTTCCTGATTTACTGTCTTTAAAAGGCATGCAAATTGGCCGTATCCATCCTTGAGTTTCTAGTGGTCATTCTCTTGCCTACATTGCTAGCCTAGCCACATTCCGTTCAATATTTTTACTCCTTTACTTAATTGTTATCTATTTTACTTCTATCAATTTTATCCCATAGATATAGACCACTCTTCTTATACATCTCTCCTCCTACACACCCCAGTATTTTGTTACACCATACACAATCTTTTCATAGACTTTCGACAGGCATATTGACTTTTGATTTATGATATATATTTATATATATATCTATATATATATATATATATATATATATATATATATATATATATATATATATATATATATTCATTGATAGGGACTTTTGAGACGGCTGCTCTGAAAAGTTCATTTGATGTACATCCGTTCCACTTTTTTAGGTTGCGCAGTCATGACATTCTACGCCTCCCTGTGCTTCTCTTTCCTTGGATCTTTCCCTGCATAATCAGTTGGAGCAAGGTGTATTTCTCTTCACGTATAATATGTCCGAAATATTCCAATTTTCTTGTTTTAATTATATTTAAAACTTCTATTTCTTTATTCATCCTTCTCAGAACCTCTTTGTTTGTGATTTGTTCTGTCCACGATATTTTCAAAATTCTTTGACAGGCATATGATAGCGTAGAAAGAAGCCAAGTATGGAATCCCATGGCGGAGTACTCAATACCAAAGAAACTCATTCGGATGACCAAAGTCTGTATGGAGGGTGGAATATCTAAAGTGCGTGTAAATATTAAACTGTCCGGCAGCTGTAAAATCAACAGTGGACTCAAACAGGGTGATGCGTTATCTTCACTACTTTCTAACCTTGTATTAGAGAAAGTCATGAGGTCGGCAAAAATAAAAACAGAATTGCTATTGGTTCAAGGTTCCAAGCTATTACTTGCATATACAGATTGCATAGATCTCGTTGGAGACTCCATCTCGTCAGACCTGTAATAATATACGGATGCGAAAGGTGGACCATGACCAAAGCAAACGAAGAAAAGCTCAGACGTTTTAAACAAAAATTTTTGAAACAAACAAACCAGTATGGGATCAGAACGAATATCGAATTAAAAGCACTCTACAATGGCGCCGATATTGTCCAAGAAATTAAATCACAGCGACTAAGATGGGCAGGCCACGTGCACAGACTGCATAACTTGTAAAACTTGTATGGGAGGAGATTCCCACAGTCAAAAGACCACTCGGACGTCCCAGAATGATATGGAGAGATAACATCCAAGCAGATCTCCGCAAAATGAACATTACATTTGACCCTAGGTTAATGGAAGACCGAACAAATTGAAAAAACGTTGTACAGTGAGCCAAGACCGACCCAGGGTTGTAGCGCTACATGATGATGATGATGAAAAGATTCTTGAGATAATGATTTCCGTTTATTCTGAAAGTACCGCAGGCAAAGGTATTTTTATGTAGCAAATTTTACAGCAATTCAATTGTGAATGAAAAATAATTAAAGTAAAAAACATAAACTTCTACTGATTTAGCTTGCTCTATTATAAAACAGTTCTTTCACCCAATGTGTCCTTAATGTGACTGGTTTCTTTTTCTTCATATTCTTTAGATGAAAGCATATAATCTGTTTGTGCACAGTTCATCCAAATTGCAAAGACTCTTTTAACAGGCTTCATGGGCACGTATTACTTCAAAGTTAAGCGCCTCTTGAAGCTTACCATGCTTTAATCTATTAAAAGCTCCCTAAATAGTGAAAATATAAGTGTAAATTCTTTATTTAGATTATAGATAAGTGGCCTCAATTTATGATGTTTATCAAAGTTGTTTTCACTTTGTTTTTGCATTTTTCATTGTCGTTTAAATGGACTTGACGCAAAATCGCTAAAAAGCACTTTATGCTCATAACGAATGCGATATTGGCATATTTATTGTTTTACAAATTGATACAGATATAAATGTTCACATAATATAACTATTCCACTGTAATAAATGCAAAATGTTTTAATGTTTTAAAAAAACAGTTTTCAATGTTTTAAAATAAATGAAAATATAATTTTTTAGAGTTAGAAAGGCCGACCAGTAACCGATTAAAAAGTTGTACGTAAATAGTCTTTCTGAGTATATAAATATACATGTAAATGACGAATTTGATCAATTTTGTTTATTAAATAAACACCGACACACAATAATTTTGTCCTTGTCTAGTACACGTATAAGAAAGTATTTCTTTCTATTCTCTATTTTGTCCAGTATTATCTCAATCAAGTTAATAAAAAATAGTAGATATATTTCGGGTTAAAAGTGCCCTAGTTACTGTTAGATTAATATTAGTTTCCACCGGTTCTTAAACAATTTACAACCACGTGCAAAGTAAATGGTTTTAGCTGCTACATACAATACATTATTGTGGCTTTTGATAGTTGATTCGAGTGGTTTCTAATTACTTACCCACCTCTATTATGTATTGTATTTAATTATTTAAAAGTATAAAATATAATAAAATTAAAACAATTATTACACAGTTCTCATTCAATTCGAACAATGGAAAATAACTGTTGGCGCTAAGAACAATGGATATTGAATTCCTTGCTCTATAAAAGTGGGAATTGTAATTCTAGTGGCTAGTCTCTGCGTTCTTAATATTGCCAATATTAAATTCTTTCTTGGCATAACTCCAGCGGCTATTCCTAGATTCTGATGAAGGTGTCGTGTATCCGACAGTACATTTTGTATTTTTCAATTTTTAGATATGACGAGACAACTTCACGTAGTCAGTTTTGTTATTAGAAACGAGTAGAAATAGTGAATTCGGAAGAAGTGTTTATTCTTTATATAAAAAACTTTTCCACTTCCCGTCTACCTGAACAATTTGATTTTCTCTAGAGATATTAATATATTAAAAACGATTTACGAATATATTAAAAACTGTAAATATAAATTGTAGCTTTAAAACTAACCCTTACATTTAAGTATATTGTATTATTATTATAGCAGAAATATATATATATATAAATAAATAAAAACAATAATAGAAAAAATATATATATAAAAAAAAATGGGTGTGGCAGTCCAGTGGGACTGCCGGTAGAAGTTACAGTTCAATACACGCATTCGCCGTTACAAATTTATTATTTGGGAGTCAATCTGCACAATCATTACATATGTAATGCTATAGGTAAGACATAGCAGAAAGAGAAACGGAATTAATAACAACTTACTAACAATTAATAAACAACATTTGACCTGTAATAGGAGTATAGTAAATGAAGGATTGAATCAATATTTTGATGAAAATGTTTATTTTTATTTTCATATATGTATGAAAGGAGTTGAGTGCAAAAATGTTTTTACACATACTCTACAGTAAAATTCATTGTTTATTTTGTTATTAATATAAAAATACAATACACTGCAACATAATTCAATATAATAATACAATACAAATTAAAATGCAACATGCATAAGTATTTAAAAATGACAATAATATACATAAAAAATACACTACAATACAGTGCAACATAATTCAATATAATAATACAATAGAAATTAAAATGCAATATTCATAAGTATTTAAAAATGACAATAATCTACATAACTTTTCTACTTACGCATATGTTTGATTTATCATGTAATAATATTAATAAAAAAGTCCGCCCCGACTAGGAATCGAACCCCGGTCTCTCGCGTGACAGGCGGGGATACTGACTACTCATCGAGCAAAAAGACAAAAGAGGGAATCTAATCGTTATGAAAAGGCGACCAAAAAAGTGGCCTCTGATGGCGGACATATCCGGAAATGCGAATGCGCCAAATTTAAATTTTCCGACTCTTATTAACAGTAGCTATAAAATAGTTTTCAGAATGTGTCTTAGACGAGAAAATTTTAATTAAATATTAACGATAACAGTCTAAAATGTGAAACAATTGTTAAAAAACTTCAATATAAATAATATTTCATGTGACAGTTGGTACAAATAATAACATAACCCAACTAAATTTGATTTCTTAAACAAGGAAAGACTCTCTTTTCTTGTTTAATTTGGCCTCTCAAGATAGCACTTCCTGTCTAACAATATTTTTGCCCCCACTACCTTTACATTCCCTCTTTTGTCTTTTTGCTCGATGTGACTACTATACTACCGAGGACATAACACAAACGCATTTCAAAATTGACAGTTCTGGGACATACAGTGATTTATTGAGATTATTATTTTGAAATAAAAAAGACTAATATAATTATGAACATTTAATAAATAATACAAAACATATCACATGAATAATAATATTAATAAATATTTTATTATATATATATATATATATATATATATATATATATAATATTATATGTATATAAATATAAATTATATAATATTAAATATATATACAAAAGGAACATTTTTAAATTCAAGAGAGGAAGAGAGAGAAAATATATCTTCTGTCTCTCTCTTACTCATTATCTTACATATGTAATGATTTCACAGATAACTTCAAAAATTAAAAAAAAATTAGAGGATTAAAAAATAAAATGGAAGATGTAAACCTCCGAGATGTTGAATCGGGTTATGTCTTAGCGCAGGAAAAAAAATTGTAATTTATTAAAAATTGTACGTTAAATTGTACGGATGATTGTATGTTTATTCCTCTGATTGTAAAAAAATTCCTCTGATTGTAAAAATTTGTCTGGCTAATTGGCTCGGCCAAGGCCATCAAACTAAAAAATAAAAAAAAATAAAAATATTATTATATTATTTATATTATTCTGATAGTACTTTTTTCCTGAACCCAGATATATTTTTCTGTCCTAGAACTCCCTTACGTGTTAGTTTTAAAAGTTGCTAAAAATGGTAAAATTCTTAAGGTAATAATAATATATCCTCTACCTGTATATACAGTTTTCAGGATCTTAATCGTTGTTAATACAAAAAGTTAAAAGAAATAGGAATAAGACTTATTCACAATTAATTTATTCTACCACCAGAGACCAGATGTTGCAATAAAACCGATGATGACCTGTAACCAGCTTACGATAACGGATTTTTAACTACGTTTTGTCAAAAATTCAATAATATGTTTTGTATCTGTATGTAAGTAAGATTATTTCAAAAAATTAATAGGAAAATCCCAGTAGTTGGCTGTATACCATAGTTAAAAAACTTATACAGAAGGAAAAAACTTCAAAATTTGTATATTGGTATAAAAACATTTAACTAAAACTTGTTAAAAGTGTCGTGCAACATTTATAGATACATAACGTTTCCGATATGGCTCAAGTCATCCTCAGTGTCTTCTTTTGATACTTATAGCTGACACTAAAATTGCAGTGGAGACATCAATATATGGTTTCAAATCAAGATATTGATGTCTTCACTGCAATTTTAGATTGAAAACCTTATGTATCTATAAATTGTGGACGACACTTTTAACAAGTTTTAATTAAATTTTTTTATACCAATATACAAATTTTAAAATTTTTTTCTTGTGTATAAGTTTTTTAAGATTATTTAATTTTCAATTTTTATTTAATTTTTCATTTAATTAATTTGAACTCTCATTTAATAAATTGCACACATATAATATTAGCATAATTGCTATATATTTTGTACCAGATAGCACCCTAACATGGGTTATTATATTCTAGCTCAGCATTTAGTTTACCATTTACCGTTGACCTGAAGAAGCATCATCATCATCATTTTTCTCTTCAACTCTATGTGAGTCTTGGCCGCGTTTACTATTTCCCTCTATTCTTGTCGGTCCTGAGCAGCTATTTCTCATTGCTGTATTATTATTTTGCGTAGATCACTGGCTACTACGTCCTTCCATTTCTTTCTTGGGGGACCAACTGACCTTCTGCCATCGGGCCTTTCCCAGAATGTGGCGTTCAGGAGTCTTTCGTTACTCGATTTTAGTACGTGGCCCGGCCATCTTATTCGGTTTTCTTTAATGTAGCGTACTATGTTTTCATCTCCGTATACTATCTGGAATTCATCATTGTATCTTCTTCTCCATTCTCCTGTTGTCTCTTCTCTACAAGGCCCATAGATAGTCCGCAGTATTTTTCTTTCCAGTACCAGTAATTTTGTCGTTTCCCGCTGGTTCAGAGTCCATGTCTCGCTTCTATACGTCATTGTGGGACGAATTATTGTCTTGTACACTCTTATTTTTACTGTCATTAATGAGTAATATGCCCTAGTCCTGCAATGATCCTGGCTGCCACGTCCTTTTCATATTTATTTTCAGATGTTATGATCGCTCCCAAGTACTTGAATTCTTTGACGACTTCAAAGTTGTATTTATTGATTTTGTTAAGTTTTGTAACTCATAGCAAATTAAATCGGTGAGAAATCTGCGTTCCGAGAAAATCAATAAAAACCTTTTAACACTGAAACTACTTAACATACAGATTGAACGAATTTAAAACGGAACATAGGAAATCAATGTATTTTGGCTCAACTCCGCTCTAGGTGGTTGGCCAACAAGAGGTTGTCAAATAATTATATTATAAAAATACAATACAAAAGTCAAAACTCCACCCAAATAGGTTGCCCCGCCCATCACGTATAAAAATTGAAAGCTATTATTGTCTTTATTTCAGCAGTGTTGCCAACCGGAAGAAAATGTTCGTTATTTATTTATTTTTGTCACGTTTGATGAGAGAAATCACATGCCATGAAATTCGATCAATAACGAATTCAATAACGACATATTTCAATTGAGTCAATTTATTTTTACCCGTGTGTCATGATTTAAAGCATACGAAAACAGTCGGAAATTTACTCAACGCAACAGCAAGTGACAGAAAGTGGTTATGACAATCTGTGTAAATAAGGTTAACTTTAAGGAAAATTAAGGGCAAAATAAAATACACTTACCATAAAATTTTCAACTGCAATATAGAGTTAGTTGTGAAAATAACTGTTTGTGTAATATAAATAATTCCAAAATGTAAAAACAGGACAAAAAATAGCAAAATAGTCAACAAACTGACAGCCACAAACGTAAACAAACCAGAAACGTCAAAAATTGTACTTACAATCTGAAAACGTCCAAGCGTCTTTTTTGTACCTATCTCTGTTCGATGTACTGACTGTAGAGCGTTCGTAAAAATAACATGTATCTTTACTTAATAACAGGCGGTAGCTGGTTTATCCTTAGTTTCATGCGTGGAAGACAATGATGCTAGATAAAAAGTATGTGTTTTATCTCGCCAGGTATTAATGACGCACGGCTAAAGATCCGTGGACTCAACTGTATACTTAAGATGGCACAAAATGGCCTGTTGAAATATGTTTGTTTTTTTTACAAATATTCATATTATATTAATTTTTAGTTAAGTTAGCTGTTGTTTTTATTATACAAGAATCCTAAATTATATAAATTTGTATAATAATTAAGTAAATTAGTTTTATTATAGTACCTATTTGATATTAAATATATTTTGTTCATGTTTTTTTTTAATTAACAAGTTAAGTTGAATAAAATAATTTTTTTTAATGTATTTTTATTACCTTTAGAAACTACCAAGATAAAAATTTTTAACATAATTTTGCAAAAATTTTAACATAATTTTGCAAAAATTTTAACATAATTTTTGGCAAAATCTGATAATTTTAGCAGCTGTAACATAATTTCATATCGTGACATCGGCAACACTGACTCCGTGTCACACTCGGCTCTCAGCTCAGTGAGCTCAGCCAGTAATCAATGATCCACGGAGGGAGCATGTCGAACAATTTAAATGAAACGCATATCACGTTTTATGCTCGAAAAATTATTTGTAAAATCGATTTACAAATAATTCTTCTTAATAAAATAGGTTTGTAATTGCTTTTTGCCGTAACGGTTTGGAAAATAAAAAATAAATTCGTAAAAAAACAAAATATAAACTCTAAAACAATCTTAAAACTTAGTAAATCTTAAGAGAAACAAAACTTAATTTCTAAAAGAAACTTAAAAGATAAAATTCTAAAAACAACTAAAAAAACCTATTTAGGCACATAATTTAATGGAGTAAAGGTTCAAATAATCCACCTTGAACATCCGAACAATAGGTGAATCTATCATACAAAGAAGCTCTTGTATTTCTGAGTTGATTCGGCGTAACGTCGGCACAATGTTGGATAATTTTCGCCCTTAACTCCATTAAATTTTCGGTACGTTCAAAATTGTGCCGATAAATCTTTGATTTAAGAAACCCCCAAAAAAAAAAGAAATCATTTGGGGAGAAATCTGCTGATCTTGGAGGCCACTTGATTGTACCGTTTGTCGCAATTAACCGGTTTGGAAATGTCCTTTGGAGATATTCGGTAACTGCCCTTGTATTATGACTGGGACATCCGTCCTGCTGGTACCAAATATCTCCAAAATTCATATTAGGAAGTTGCTGAATAGCCGGAACGATTTGATTTTGTAGCAGTTCGAGGTATTTTGTGCCGTTCAGGTTGCCCTCAATAAAAAAAGGACCTATTACATAATCGCCCAAAATACCCGTCCAAACATTAAGTTTTTGTGGGTATTGTGTGCGCACAGGAATACTTAGATGTTTATTTTCCCGAGACCAATATCGAACAATGGATGGATTGTGTTTCCTGTGAAGAGAAAATGTCGATTCGTCAGTAAATAAAATGTTCTTTAAAAAATTTTCGTCAGCATTTTGCTTTTCCATCATCTCTTCACAGAATACCATTCGTCTAGTATTGTCCTCGGGAAAAAGTTCTTGAGTTGTTTGAACTTTATAGCAACGATATCCATTTCTTTTTAAAATACCTCGAACAGTGTTTTTACTTAAGTTTACTTGTTCAGCAATTTCCCTGCTTGAACACGGCTGGCTGGCCTCAACAACAAAACAAACATCAACTTCATTATTTATACGTTGTTCACTCTTTTGACTAACAGGTGGTTCACCAAGATTGTTACACTTGTGGCAGTTTTGAATACATCCACATTTGCGAAATTTTTGAATTATTCTCTCAACTGTGGAAATCGAAGGAACCGGCCTATTCGCAAAAGAAACAACGAATAAATTAACTATATCTCGAATCGAGCGATCTCCAAAATGCCAAGTTAAAATTTGTAGTTTTTCTTCAATTTTATACATTTTAATATTTTTACGAAAATATTTTATTTTCACGCTACGGACTTACAGCCTAGAATCACTGTGAAAACTAGACTAAACAAGCAGTTATTATGCCGTCAAACAGATGAATATTTTGAGCGGTGTTGCCAATCTCATTCCTCTTGATGTTTTTCAAATAAGGTGTTAACCATAATAACCAAATATTTACAGAAAAGAAAGGAAATAACTACAAACCATTAAGTTTATTTTTGTTATTAGTCTGTTATAGTAGATTGGTAAATACAATGAAAAATATAGGCAAATATTTATTTAAAGATACGAAGAAGATATAACTCTCAAAAAGATCCGCAAATCGGATTATTACACGGCGATTTGGCAACATTGACTTTGGGCGGTGCCAAAGACTATGGTGCGTCCTAAAAGGAGACAGATAATTGAACGATATTTTATACAATGTCTATCACCGGGTATGGATTTATTTTTGTCCAAGTTTTATATTGGTCCACTATTTCAAATGCAGTTCAAACAGACATATATTAAATTGTATGTTCCGTTTTAAATTCGTTCAACCTGTAGACTAATCGCATGCATAGAAAAGTTTTACGTCTCTGTCTCTAACTTTGCAATGTGTTTTTAATGGTAGTTTTTTCAGAAAATAAAATGGACTTCCAAAGACAGATCAAAATGGAGGATGGACTTGTATGGTTTTTGAACTCAACTTCCATGATGTGATATGGTAATAGAACTCCAATGCTTCACCTTGGGTATAAGTGATTACCTTCTTGATGTCCAGGATTTTTTTCATTAATTGGAACGGGTTCTTTATACGCCTTGCTAGTGGGCAAAGATGGACTGTTCTTATGTTCTTTGAGTAATTTAAAAGTATGGAAGTGTAAACCATCTACATACTCCTACGTTTTAACATATTTTGGCTTTGAACTGTCATAGAAAGGCTCCCTATAGTTTGACAGAGTAAATGTTTCTTTGTTGGAAGTAGTACCTCGAGAGCTTCATGTTTTGTTTTATAGTAATAAGGCCACCACTTCTTAAAATCAGTAATATCAGTGTATCGGATTTGCTTCACAGTAAATGGTCGCCTTGTTCTGGAAGTCCTTATTAGGTGCTCGTATTCTTTTGGAGTATAAATTCGATCATATGCTCTGAAATTCCGTTTTGCACAATCAAAATCCCGGTCACAAGGTAAGAACGAATGGCCTCTTATTGGAAAATAATGATATGTTTTGTTAAATCTCTTAGTTGTTTGTAATGCTAAGAGGAAACGAACCATTGTTTGGTTTTTGATTCTGCCCAGCACATTTATAGGAAAACAAAAGCAGTTTAGTAATTTCAGGAGGTATATGTTTTATAATGTAGTTATTAGGAAATGTACAAACTTCATTAGGTCCCTTCTGACCTTAACGGACCTTCTAAGGTTGTGTATTTGGAATACGAATACTCAGAGCTACCTAAAATAAAAGATATTCTGGACTGGAATGTGCGGCAGTGGCATGTTCTGCATATAATCAAAAGCTAATTCCATTACTTCTAGTGTTTCAGTACACAGAATTTGTACGTCTTTAATTTTATTATAATACTTCTTCGCTCTCCTTTTGGGAACCATTAGTTTTGCTGCAACTACTCTTTTTGCGCTATCGTAAAGATTAACATATCTAAGTCTCGTTCCAAATCTTTCTCACTCCGGTCATACGTCAATTTGTGGTCTCCCAAACTTAAGATTGAAGTTTTTGTAAAAGTATTTTAAATAAAATTTGTATTTAACACATTTTTTTTCCTCAGTAAACTGTTCCATGCATTTTTTTGGGAACCTAAAAAATAAAACAGCTATTTTAAAATCCAAGCCAAACTTAATGTTAAAACTTACTCCGTGACTAGCAGTACATTGGGTGGAAGCGCATTATAAGTGGATATACCTATGCTATCTACGCTAACATACTGATATGTTAATTTTTTTTTTAATGTAATGGATTCGTGCTAAAAGGTATCAACCGATGTACGTATAATGCACTCTATGTACTACTAGTCTAAAGTCTTTGCATTAACGTGTTTTCTGCTCTAAGAAACGTATGACTGACCTTGTAAACGAGCCATTTTTCTTGCATTGTTTGTCCAACTAGCAACATTCACTATTACTGAATGACATAATTTTACTTGAAATGTTTGACAATTCGCAAATATCAAGATATTTCTTACAATACACATACACACGAAGTGAACGTTCATATCCAACTGACCACTATTTTATTAATGAAGTGAAAACTCGTACAAGTCCCGGACATGTACGCTTTTTCTCCTCACGCACGACTACAATCAGCTGTTCTACGTTAACGACTAAGTTCGTAGTACGATTTTTAGGTCCAATCGAGGAAGGGACAAATTTTAAATAAAATGGCTATTTTACTTTAATTTTGGACTTGTACGGTTTTTGAACTTCAGTTGTAGTATGCTAATCCGGTCGTTGGTAGTAGAATAAATTGATTTTAAGTGAGTCTTATTCTGATTTCTCTTTACCTAAATTAAAATGGACTCACATAGGCAACATAGTCAAGATTTAAATATATTAGTTTATTGGTTTGTTGATATGTGACGAAGTTCCAAAGGCAAAATATGAATCCATTCAAATGCTGTGGGATAATGAAATCTGTTTCCATCGTTCAATGTTTTTGGCAAGAAGGCTTTAACACAAATTTATAAAAATTTCCAGTTAAACTCGAATCGACGATAAAGATACTAACATTTTGGGATGAGAAAAACGCCTTATACCGAGCTCAATTCAAATAGTAATTTGTTTATCAGTTTAAATGGTAAACTGTCTTTAGAGAGTTCAAAATTTTAGCAGACGTTTTTGGTTTGTTTAGATTTGATGTAAGTTTTTGCCTTTTCTTCTTCTTGATGTGCCTATCCGTTACGAATGTTGGCGATCATCCTGGCAATCTTTATCTTATCTTATCTGCAGCAGCACGGAAAAGTTGCACAGATGTTGTATTGAACCATATTCTGAGGTTCTTTAACCAAGATCTTCTTCTTCCTGGACCTCGTTTTCCAAATATTTTTCCTTACAGAATGGCTTGAAGGAGAGCATATCTGGATTCGTTTCGCATATGTCCGAAGAACTGTAACTTTCGAGATTTGATGGTGGTCAGTACTTCTCGATTCTTATTCATTCTTCTGAGGACCTCCTCATTTGTGACTCGGTCAGTCCATGGGATCTTAAGCATTCTCCGATATAGCCACATCCCAAATGCTTCCAGTTTTCTGCACATAAATTCGTTCAAGGTCCACGATTCAACACCATAAAAAAGGACAGAGAAGACGTAGCATCGCAGCATTCTTACTTTTGTATTAAGAGAGAGGTTTTGACTCTTGAAGAAGGCCCCCATCCGATTGGAGGTGGATCTAGCTTTTCTGATGCGTGCTCTAATTTCCTGGTTGTTGGTCCATTCTTCATTTATTATGGTGCCGAGGTAATTGTAGTGCGTCACTATTTCTACAAGAGATTGGTTGACGTAGAGTTGACCTTCGGTTATTCTTTTCTTGCTAATTATCATAAGCTTTGTCTTCTTAACGTTTGTATTGAGTCCATATTGTTGACTGTAATACTTGATTTTGTTCATAAGAACTTGTAGGTCTTCTAAGTTGTCCGCAAATACTATGGTGTCATCTGCATATCTGATATTGTTTAGCCGGCAATCATTTAGTAGAATACCTGTTTCAGTTTCGTGCAAAGCTTCGATAAATATTCTTTCAAAGTACAGATTGAAGATTAGAGGAGATAAAATCCTCACTCCATGCATGATTTTCACATAGTCAGTGTGTTCACCTTCAACTCTGAGATTTGCTGTCTGATTTCAGTAGAGACTTCTAATTATTTTCAGATCTTGGTTGTTAATTTCTGTTTCGTTTAGTATTTGCATCATCTTGGCGTGCTTTACTTGATTTTTGCCTTTAGATCTTATTAATCATTTAAAAAACTTATTCGTAATTTGTTCCAGTTCTTCGGGTAAAATCGTCAATATAACCGTGTCATCATCACATCGTAGGATTTTTTCTTCCTAAAATTTTTGCTCCATCTTGCGATTCCTTAAAAACTTGATGGTGATATTATACATCCCTGCCAAAATCGAGATTTCAATTCGAAGTTGTTTGAAACCACATTATTAACTCTTACCTTAGCGGTATTCTTTACATACAGTTCCATATTTTACCGAATATTAAGGATATATTTTGTTTTTGCCTACCCGGGTCGAATCAGCATGGTTATTGGGGAATTTTTTACAAGACAATTATTGATTTTAGAATTTAATTGATAATGGTCCTCGCGTGGGACAATATTGCCACTGTACGGTAATTGTTGCAATTTTTCGAGAAACCTTTCTTATTTATTTTCGGTTTTCGGTATTCCAGATTTCATTGCAGATTCCAACCATTATTTTATGGGAATTTAATGTTCCTATTTATGTTCAATCCCCAATCACCAATCTTACACACTTTTGATATTCGAAAAATTTTAAGTTATTTTCTGAGAGTTACTCGTATATGTATAACAACATAAATTATTATAACTTAACACTCGATATCATTGAAATATTACTCGTAGAAATTAAAATCAGGACTAAAATTTTATTATATCAGAGAAACTCTCGAATCCTTTGGCTTTACAATGCATTTAATCCAAATCTAGTTCCTGCTTAACATTTTCTCTTGGGCATTCGTAATAATAATGCTTGTTCTAATTTTAATGCAAAGTCCTACGTTTAGTAGAATAAAACCTAACCTGAATTCGTAAATTTCCCGTTCTCTGTCTCTATGTTCGTTCAATTAACCTCCCATTATTTATTTTTAATACGTAGATAATTTGCCCTGTTTCAGTCCGTTTTATACGATAGAAGATAAGATCAAAAATGTATTACGTTAAGGTTTTACATAAAATCGTGTAAATTATTTGATTTAGATACTTTAAATCTTAATTTCGACTTATACTACAGACTTATTTGTTTTACAACACGACTAAAATTAATTACAATTATTTTTCGAAATGGCGTGCTGTCTTAACACTACTTAATGACACCATTATTTTCTATCCTTTAAATAGCAGTAACACAGTTTTAAAATATTCGCAATAAACTATTAGTAATCATTACCCTATTAGTAATTGTTTCAAAACTTTCGAATTATTTTTCAGTTTAAAAAATTTATTATAATAATTTCTAGTAAATATTCAAATTAATGTTGCCCACCCCATCTATCCGCCAAGTGCAGAAGCATCTAAATTACGTCAAGGGTTCAACTGCAGTTTATAATAGTTCCGACTTGGGCCCCAGAAGCGAGGGTTACAGAGCGCTGGTAACCTTCCCTCAATTCGTCTTTTTTCTTTCTCTGTTTTAACGTCCAGCATACAGGACGAAATTTTGTTTGAGTGGTCTCTTGACGAGGTAAGTCGAGAAATTTCCTTTTTCTTTTTTATTTTAAATAAATATTTATTTCAGACCCTTATCGGGAGCACTAATAGTTGCCAGAAATATGTTTATTGGCCCGATGTTGTCTTAGCTATTGATTTATGGTAGGTGCTCTGAAACGAGAATGTATAGTTGGCCGCCACGACATGACACCCTCAGTAATTCAAATATTTACCGTTAATTAGTATAGGTGCTTTTGTGGAATATACCATTTGCTTAGACGCCCAATCCTATAGATTTTTATGGTGGATATATAAGTCTGCTGCCAATAGATTCAACGTTCCGAAATCCCAGCCTAAGTACCTAGTTGGTAAAATATATATCCTTTCTACAAGCCATACAAGCATTTGGATAATTCAGGTTGTACTAATTTTATATTTATATTGAACAGTGAAGATTATCTATGAACTAAATAACAATGATGTGATTTATTATTGGTTTTTTAATTACATAAATATCTATATAATATATAATTATCTTCTCTATAATAGCATTTTTTATTTGAACAAATTTCGAAATTTGAGATAAAGTATGATTTTATTTTCAATAGTAATATCCCTAGGACATTGATAACAGACGAAATAATTTCATGACAATCGAAAGCTCGTTCCTTGGGAACAGCACGAAGCCGAAGGCTGAGTGCTGTTACCAAGCAACGAGCTTGAGAAATTAGTCATAAAATCATGAGGCATTCATCAATGTCCGAGGAATATTCGGCGGATAATTTTTCGAAAAAAAAAATCATAACTCAACATAACGAAACATTTATTTATTAAAAGTACAGTTAGTGAAAGTACAATTATTAAAATTTAAGTTAACATTAGATTTGTTGCTGTTCTCTACTATAGAAGATCTATTGCCACGCATAATATTTATAATCTTGTTGTGGTGTTCTTGATCGAGATTCAAGTATGGTTTTATAGAATTCTGTGACATTTTGAAATTTATTTGGATGAAGTTGTCAAACTCGATCGTGTTGTCATAGGGATCGAAAATTGCACTGAATGCAATTATCAGTCTAATGTTGACATGATTGGGTGAAATTGTTCCACATGACACAAAATGACGAAATTTGAATGAATGTTGGAACAGTCGAAAAATTATCACATTAAGTATTTCTCATGCATAATCGAATGCCAATATACAAAAGTTTGTTTTTCTACTCTATAATTTGATTTTTAGTTTCCTATGAGCACTTCTCATTTGTAAATTAATACCTAAAGACAGTTTTTTTTTCGGGATGATGTAATTCTCTTAGATTCTTCTAATATCTTTTTGTTCGTTACAAAATAATAAAGGTTAGCTTTATTAATAGTTTTGTTTTAAATTTTTTATTTTATCTTTTTGTCTAAGCTCATTTAATTACGGGGGTAACCTGTCAAAGAATGGTGCTTAATTCATTTTAATTTTAAAGATAATACAAACAGATTGTATATGGATTTTGATAGAACCACACCCAATCTCCTATTGACACGAGCAAAAGGGCCTAAAATATTTATGTACATAGGTAAATAGTTTGCATACGTTTGCAAAAGTTTACACGAAAAACTGACTTTGTAACCAAATCGAAGACTCTAGTACTTTAATAGTAATCGTTCCTTTCAACATAGAATAGAAACAAACTTTCCGATTCAATTCAACTGTTCAATTTCTGTCTTCGTACTTAGCTATCTTATATCTATTCAGACCTTCCGTAGTATAAACACATTCACTCATAACTTTTCCTTTGTAATATAATAATTTAAAATTCACAAGGAAACAAAATTCAGATCTTAGCCTCTCATCCAGTCTTTTCTGGTCTAACAGTAACAATAAAACATCACATATTATAACTTTAGCCAAACAGAGCTACCCTTCATCCAACAATTTTGTTGGTTTTTTATATTATGTTACCACACAATAATATTTAATTAACTTTCTCCGTCCACCTTACGTTTACGAACTTATAACTTATAAATAAATATAACAATTTATATTTTTTAGGTACCTACCAAATTTTGTTTTTAAATGAACTTATAATTTACAACCCTATATTTCTCAGGTACCAAATGTTGTTTTTAACATGTAGGGCCTTTTTCTGCTTAAGTTATAAGTTAAGTAATATACCAGCTGTACATTACATCAATTATTCTGTTCACCTTTTATACCAATAACACACTCAAAATAGAGCAATAACCATTATACTCTGCAATAATAAAATTTAAAAAAAAAACAAACTTCCTACACATATCTGCTTTCCATATTCCAGGTACTAAATGTTGAAAAAACATATAGGGCCTTTTATAAAAATCTTAAGTTCTCCATCATTGAATTCAGATATCTGTATAGTTGGTTGCCTACATACATTCATAAATTTTATCCACCTTCAAGAATATCCAATTTACAACTTTTCCAATAAACTTTCAGGGTAAGTCATACTCTAAATTCCAACATATTGATGGTTGCGACTACCTATCTCTGGTTACATTGACTGCTTTGTTTAGACTTCCGTCCTAATATGTCATTTTAATGCTATCAAGTCTTCACACACATTTCATTTAAGGACCCCAGTGGAGTCCTACGTTGCTATGTGTTAAATTCCTTTTGTAACTTAACATCGCAGTTTTTAAGTGTCAAAGATGTAACTCAAAGTTAATAAAACTACATTTAAACGGTTTTTGCCCATATATTTAGTGGATTCAAACATGTACATCTATTAAGTATCAACCACACTTTTGTAATAACCTTGGTAAAAATTTTAAATTTCATGTTTAATTTAATTAAAGTGGTTATACTTATTTTAGGATAGCACTGATGATGAAATAGTTATTCCCAAAAATGTTCTGTAATGTAGCCCGATTGGGCTTTTATTATTTTACCTTTTATAAAGGAAATTGTTTAAATATTTCTTTTTATTTTTATTAAATTCACTTTTGTAAAAATTCACTGCTTATTAACTGGACAATCGAGTTCTTCAAACATTAATTCTAAGTTGATCGCAGTTCTTCGTTCCCTTATTTCTATCTTTTCGCTTCTCACTTTCCAAAATAATTTCTAGCCAATGCGCTTCTTCAATTTTCTCCCTGCCAGACATTTTCTATTCCACCTAAATCGAAAATCAAAATCATCTTTTTGTAATTATTAATTCTTCTGTACTGCACAAAATTTCTGTTAAGGTAATTATAATCTCAACAAATAAACCTTGTACGAAATTATGGAAATAAACCATTACTGCTGTTTATTTAAAAAACGGGTTCAAAATTCCTAATCTGTTCGCAACCATGTATTGTCTTATGCAACTATGTATTGAAGCCTAAACAAAAAACTATTAACCTTTCTAGAAAATTTTAAACGGCACAGAGATAGCTATATTAACAGTTATTATACTAATTATACTCTAAAGCTACCTATATAAATATATAGGAAACATTTGGGTTTATTCTGCAAATTTTTATTTCGAATGCATTTCAATATTCACAGCATCTGAGAATCATGACAATATATTATATGCATATTGTATAAATTTATGAAAATATTTCTCCAAGTGTAAGGCTACGCCACTGATTTTTTTTTATTAACATCTAAGATTTTTTACAATTTGTTTTACAATAAAAACAATACGGAAAATTGTTTGTCTTTACAAGGTCAGAGAGATGTAAAGTCCAGTAACCAAAATACGCGAACACGAATACTAAAAGTGGCGAAGATCACAATGACTGTGCGCCGTTGAAGGCCTAGCTTCCACTAATGTAGGCACAGTCAGAATCGGTTTAGAGGTGCAAGGGACCATATCGCTTCAATCTCTTGGCTTGTTGGTTGTTGAGAAGATTACACGCAATCTGTGTTGATATTGTTCAGAAATTCTTTTGCAATCTTCAGACACTGTTAGCTTCAGAGAGAATGTTAGTACCTGTATGTTACTATGTAAGACTTCATTTTGGTTACTCCAGGCATTCGCGAATATTCTTTGAGTTTTAGATAAATATCTTTGTATTTTCGTAACATAAGATTTGATAGCTAAACCCCAGAGCTGCAACCCCATGACCAAACTGGTTTTAATATGAGCAGCTTGTTGTAGGTTGATAGGTGAGAGTTTTTTGACAACATCCAGTAAAGTTTTTTTGTATAAAATTGCTAGTTGTAGTCTTTTTGTCCATATATGTTTGGTCCATGTTAATCGTTTGTCCAGATGAATGCCTAGATATTTTACATCATCCTTTGTAGTAAGTGATGTTAATCGAGGTTAACTCGTAGACATATACCTCTTCTTAAACTAAATGTAATATGTGAAGATTTTGTTGGGTTTACTTTAATTCTTCAGAGTTTAAACCATTTATTAGTCGTGTTAAGATGTAGCTTAGGTTATTGCTTTTTATTAAGTCAGTTGTATATATCAGGTATAAGTCAGGTTATAAATAAAAGTTTCAATATATGAAAATATAAAAGATTGCTTTCTACATTTAAGATACATTGCTATCTTAAATGTTTAAATGTTACGTATTTGTATGAACTGTCCTAAAGCTCTTTTTACAAAGAGCAACCTTACAAGCTTGGCAACAGAAATTCGTGATTTCAAGCAATGTTAGGTGTGGAATAAATCTGCAAAAACAAATGAACACCTCTCATATGACGATTATAGTTGTGAATTGTTCTGGAACAGATTACATTTTTCTTTTCTCCTGTTTTATATCGTCTTTGCACTGTTGTAGTATCTAATAGATCGTGCATATTACTAGCAAGTTCAACAAGATCCGCACTTCTGTCTTTTCATTTATACACAGTGATATCTGCAGCAAAACGAATTTTTGTTTGCAGTCAATTTGTCGTGTAAATTTTTTTTTAGTCGATCTAAATCTTTCACATGCAAAAAGTATGCCATCTAATAACCTTTTTAGAAGTGCTGCACAAGCAGTATCCCTGTCCTTTTAGAGATTTTAATAAGTCTAGAGCAACCCTGGAGTACAAAGTGTAAAAACCTATCCAAGCGCAGATGCAGATACGGATCATAATCTATTACTAGCAAACGTCAACATTAAACTCAGGAAACCGGAGAAAAAAGTTAAAACCACCAAAATTAACATCAAAAACCTAAAAGACAACTGCCAACAGCAACTAAACGCAGAGATAAATAAATTAACTGAAGGAAGCGCTGAATGGGCAGATATGAAAAAAGCCATACTAAAAGCGGGAAAGGAGGTCCTAGGCGAAGAAGAGAAAACCACTAAAAAAGACTGGATGACACCGGAAATAGTTGAGCTAATAAATGAAAAAAGAAAATACAAAAATAAAGATGAAAATAAATATAAAACCATCAAGAATAAAATCAAATATGAAATCAGAAAGGCTAAGGAGGAATGGATGAACAAAGAATGCCAGGAATTGGAAGAACTCAGCTACAAACATGACACCTCAAGCTTACATAAAAAAATGAAAGAACTTACAGGCAACACCAGACAAAGAAGAACACTCATAACAAGAGATAATAATGGAGAAATACTTACTGAAGAGAGCAAAATAAAGGAAGTATGGGAACAATATATAATCCATCTGTTCCATGACGAGAGAGAAAATGAACAAGATATAGGTGAAGAAAAACCTGCCTAAAGAAAAAAATGCCCTACAGAATGCAAAACAAGGAAAAGCACCAGGTCCTGATCAAATTCCAGTTGAACTGTTAAAAGCCTTAGATGACGGTAATATAAAGAGACTCACCCGAATTCTCAACCACATATATGTAGAGGGCAACATCCCGGAAGAATGGCTTAAATCGATATTTTTACCTCTACCAAAAAACAACAATCCCAAATCATGTAATGACTATAGATTGATAAGCCTAATGTGCCACCCTTTAAAGATTCTCTTGAAAATTGTTCAAAACCGAATTTATAAGAAATGCGAGGAGCAGATAGATGAAACTCAGTTTGGCTTCAGAGGAGGCATGGGTACAAGAGAAGCATTATTTGCATTGAGGGTACTCTTGCAGAAATGTCGGAAATATAACAAGAGTGCATATGTATGCTTCATAGACTTTAGGAAGGCCTTTGACCAAGTGCAGCATATGAAGTTAATAGATGAATTAAAAAACATCAATTTAGATAAAAAAGACATTGAGTTTATTAAGGCTATATACTGGAACCAGAAAGCAGTAGTAAAGGTGAACGATATAGAAACAAATAACATACCGATTGCGAGAGGGGTTAGGCAAGGATGCGTCTTGTCTCCGACGCTTTTCAACGTGTACTAACAGGTCATATTCAGAAAAGCCTGATGGGAAAGAAAAGAGGGAATAAGAATTGGTGGAGAAATCATAAACACCATGAGATTTGCAGATGACACGGTAATTATGGCTGAGAGTATAGAAGAACTACAAACTTTACTAGATGCAATAAATAGTGAATGCATTCAAATGGGACTTGACATCAACACAGATAACACCAAATTTATGATAGTATCAAGGAGTCCAATAAATAATGAACAACTAACTCTTGGTGGACAGCAAATAGAGAGAGTGACAAAATATAAATATCTGGGAGCTTACATCAACACAGAATTAGATCCAGACCAAGAGATCCGGGTACGAATAGAAATGGCAAGGGCAGCGTTCTTAAAATTCAAACAATTGTGTGACAAAAATCTTAATACTGCGCTGAGACTGAGGTTTGTTGAATGTTACGTCTGGTCGCAACTATTGTACGAGGTAGAAACATGGACACTAAAAGCGCAAATAGTTAAAAAGATTGAAGCCTTTGAACTTTGGATATACCGGAGAATGTTGAGAATTCCATGGACTGCCAGGGTCACCAATGAGGAAGTGCTGAGAAGGATGGGTCGAGACAAAAAATTGTTGAGAACGATAAAAGTACGCAAGACTGCATACCTTGGACACATACTAAGAAATAATAAATATAGTCTTCTGCAGGTCATCATGCAGGGTAGAGTCGATGGCAAAAAGGGAATAGGTAGAAAGAGGAAGTCATGGCTGCGAAATATTCGAGACTGGACAAACATGACTGTAGACGAATTATTCCACGTTGCAAAAGACAGAGAAGCTTTTAAAAATGTGGTCGCCAACCTCCGTTAATGGGGACGGCATAGCAAGAAGAAGAAGAGCAACTCTTTCACCTAAAGCTAACTGCTCTAGATATTCGAATTTTCCTTGATATACTTAAAAGTCTACCCTACCATATAGACAGTATTGCTGTAAGTAATTGCCGAAACTTTCAAGCCCGGTTTGAAGAACTTTAAAACGGCATATTAAATTGTTTTATCGTAGAACGACCTTTAAATGCCATCATACTCTCATCAATAGAAAGATTTAAAATTGTGATTAAATTTATTAGAAAGGTGAATAAGTATGGGTTAAATTATATATAATTATATATAATTTACATTCACTTTATCCTTTTTTGGGCTTTTGAGTATTTTCCACTAAATAAACAAATCTAATTACTTTTAAACAACGTTTCATTTTCATCACAGATTATGCTAGTTCATTTTGAAAATTCGCAGTGTTTGACCAATACAACCAATTATACTTGGCAATATGTTAAACCCAAACAAAAATAGTAAACCAAAGAATGCTTTTAGCTCGTCCATTGATAAATTCAATTCAGCACCTCTGTTTGATTTATACACACATATAAATTGCTTTGATCTACAATTACCTGCATGATGTTATTGTCCAACAACTATTTAAAATAGAGAGAATATTAACTGTTTCAATACCACACTGAACACCAAAAGGCTGATCAAATTAAAAAGTTTTATACACAAAATGTTTTAGTGGAGAATTCTGTTTCATTTTAATAGTTCAGGCTCCATTCAAACGTTTTTCTTTGGTCTAAGTTTTGCATCCAATTCTGTCATTTCGTCATTAATACTAGAATAATTTTGTACTTGTGGCCGTTTTCGAATACATTTTTGATCTTTATTATTGTAATAAGGATATTCTTAGATCAGACCTTAGTCTACAGCTTAGAATCCGAATGATCAGATGTTACGTTTTTTCTGTCTTACTGTATGGCTGTGAAAGTTGGACAATGGACTCCGAAGTAGAAAAAAGAATAGATGCCTTTGAGATGTATATATACAGACGAATGTTGAGGATTCCCTGGGTACAAACATGGTATTCAATAAAAGGAAAGGTGTTTTTAATCCAGCTGGTAAAGGAAAATAATACTGTAAAATAAAAGGACAAACGGTGCTTCCTTAATGAACAAAGAAGGGTTGGGAGTACAATACAGCGTATTATATAACTGCCAGCCTGAGGTAGATATATTAAGGACTTCAGAACAGCTACGAAAATTGTAAAACAAATTGAAACAGAGGTAAAATACTTTTATTTATTTAAGCAAAATTTTTATCGTAGAAAATGCAGAGAAACTACAGCATGCTGGCTACAGGTGATGGCCCTTTAAAAAAGCCAAAGCCTGATATGGTAGGTATGGAGTTTGTGAAAGTTGTTGTTCCCGACATATATGTAAGCATCGTCTGTGCTTGGGACAACACAGGAGTATTTGGAAGAGGTAAATTTACTATATTTTCATACTTAGTATACTTGTAGAACAAAAGGAGGCCCAACAGATAGGAGGACATATAAGTTTAATTACTGTAACATCAGAATTATCTGACTCCATCCATTGCTTTTCCAGTTTAAAATAAAGAGTTGTTATGTATGATAATTTTGAGAAATCTTACCTGTACATATAATAAGAATTTCAAGTAATACTTGTAATATGACACCTGTTGTTCCCATAGAATATGTCAATGTGCTTCAAATCGTAAGTAATCTTAAATATACTTATGGCAATATGTAACAGTAATAACAAACACTACTACTAATGGAGTAGTAGCTATTATAATTGCAAATAAAAAACATTCGCCAAAAAAAGGTTTGAATTATTCCAAAGTTTAATAGTAATCTATAGTTATGGATTTTTAAAACAATCATTTATATAATAACTATTCTTATTTTGTACTTAATGTATTATATTGAAAACTGTTAAAAATTCTAAATGTAAATACTAGTACTATAAAAGTATGTAGTATTTTGTACTTAATGAATTATATTGAAAACTGGTAAAAATTCTAAATGTAAATACTAGTTTTGGTTATTTTTTTTTGTGATTTTGTTTTTAATGTATACTATGGTGGTTGTAAAGCGATTATTATATTATTTTATATTTAACAAGTCTGATATTATTCCATTTTTTAGTTTTATAAATTGTTACTTTCAAATTTACTTATCGTAAAGGTTTTTAAGTATATTTTTAAATAAAGAATACTAATGTTTTAAATGTGTAATTAATTTTATATTTGATAAGGAAAGGTTTTGTGAAAGGAATAAACACTTATTTAAAAGGAGAGAGACAACTCGAACTCAATAAAGATATACTTGCTTAAGTTGTCTGAGTATAGTATAACCCTCATTTATTTTAAATTAAAATATAAAAAATACATTTCGACATATAAAATAAAAAAGAATTACATTACATTTAACATAGGTATTCAATAATATATTCACATTCTCATGCATAACATTGTTGAATAAAATGTCTCCTAAAATTTAAACCTTGTTCCACATCATTAACATTTCTATTTACTGGCACATCAGTATTTTCTAGAAAATCATCATCACTATTTATAATTATTTTCCTGTAAACACATATTGCGGAGTACTGCTGTAGCACTTATTATTGCAAGATATGTATTTAATTTGATTTGTAGGCTTCATTGCAGACAGGGAAACCATATTTTCCAGGTTCTAAATAGCTTTTTGGCAACATTTCTTACATGTGCACTATTATATCTATTTTGTTGATCATTACCTAAAAAGATATATCTATCAAATAACCTATTTTTTGTTTAGCCCATTACCAATAAATACCTTGCTTTAATGCTGGAGTAAGTAGATAGTGCCTGTGCTACATGCATATTCACTATTTATAATAATTCACCTATTAATAATTCTGGAATTTGTCCTCTTTCCTTTCTAACTCTTAATCAACTTTGATCAAATATTAAGCTGCCATGACTTAATCCTGGATGTTGAACAAAAATATCCATAATCTCAAAAAACAAAAAAAAAATATATTGTATTGAAGCGAATTGGAAAAAAATATAAATATTAAATATAAACAAACAAGTTAGTAAGGGAATCCTGTGATCCTTAAGCTCCTGTGCGTTGTTAGGAGAAGGTTTATGGATTTAAATACGTTTTTTCAAATCGTCCCAGATATGCTCTATGGGATTCCGATCCGGAGACCTAGCTGGCCAGGGTACCCTCGTAATTCCAACTTCGTCCAAGTATTACATACTAATCCTGGCAACGTGCTGTCGCACGTTGTCCTGCATAAAAACGGCGTATTCTCCAAGCCCTGTCATGTTGGGCATAACATGTTCTTCCGGAATCTCCGTAATGTACCTTCGTGCAGTTAGGGACCCATTTTCGATGAAGGGTAATTCTGTGTGAAAGTCGGAAGATATACCTCCCCAAGCCATGACCGAGCCTCCACCAAATCGCATTCTTGGAGCAATGCAAGCTTGTGAAAATCGTTCGCCGGTTCTCCTCCAAACTCTTACACGTCCTTTGGATCCAGTTCGGCAGAAACGGGATTCATCTGAGAATAACACTTTGCTACAATCGTTAATTCCCCAATGCGCGTATTGTCGAGCAAAAGCTATTCGTGCAACTCGAGGCACCCGGCGAAGTGGCGGTCCTCTAGCCATTACCCGAGAAGATAGTCAAGAAGAACGAAGTCTTCTTCTGACTATTGCAACACTAAAATTGCGATTTCGTACTTCTTCTAGACGATTTTGATGCATAACCGCAGTTGAGGTCCGGTTTCGTAAAGCCTGAAACACAAGGAAACGGTCATCTAGTGCCTTGGTCGTTCTTCTTCGTCCAGAGCCAGGTCGCCTGGTTAGCAAACTTGCCTTCTGAAAGCGTTGACGCACTCGTTGAACCGTAGAAAGGCTTACGCCAACAGTTCTTGCGACTTGCCGTTGAGTGTGACCGTCTTCCACAAGTGCAACAATTTGTGCCTTTTCAACAACAGTCAAAGGCATTTTTGTCAAAAAATAAACAATAATAATGGCACTAATAAACACTAATGGTGGCAATAATAAACGTTTGTCCGTTGCATTTGAACAGAAAGTCAAAGTACAAACGAGACATTTAAAACAAGCGGAGTTACAGGTAGCGTTCATTTTGGGAAGTGTGCACTTTACCGCGAAATCGGCACTATTGGAATTCTTTGTTACAAAGGAAACCGCAACAATTCTCAGAAACATGCATTAGTTTGTATTTGTGTTATTATTATTTACGATAAAGCTCGTTAAAAATGAAATATCGGTGATTTTCAAGGTGACCCGGATTTTATGATCGCAAGTGTACATTTTAATTATTTATGTAGGTACCTTCGTATTTATTAAGGTTTAACATATTTTTGTGCTTAAATACATTATTGTAGAAATGTTTGATACAAATTTTTTTTATTTTATTGACATAAAGGTATTTTTGAAAAAAAAATGTTTTAGAACTCCTGAGAGCCACAAAATGACAATAATACTAAGTTATTTATAATTGTCATATAAAAAAAGTATATCTGCTTCAAACCTGTTTCATACCTTGGTCATAGAAACCTGTACTGTAAAGTCAAGGTGGGACAGGCTATATATATGTATATAATCAGATATAAAATCAAATAGTTAATATATTATGTCAGGGATTGCTATAAAAAACAAACTACTTACCTAGTTTTCCCAATTTTTTGTCAGAACCACTTCAAAATAAAACAAAGCAAAAAACCACGTGAATGTCTATCACCACTATAAGACCCGGTATAAATATTAACCACTTTTAAATGTTTCCAACGGTAGATGTCACATGACTGATCGTAGGCGCATTCTGCATACAAAACGTGTGTATATTGAACCTAAATGCAAGGTGGTAAATACATATTCCATAAACCGTTAAAGGATTAAAAGAGAAAAGTTTAATACTTGGATCATATCTTAAAAAATAACTATTATAAGGGACTAAACTTTATCTTAATAAAACTTATTTTGTCAAGAATTGATGTTTAATTTGTGTATCGTTTATAGAAAAAAAAATAAGTCAAAAAGATATATTTCTGCTATTTTTTTAGTCTGTGGTAAAAGCTTTAATTAATACATGACGAATAAAATTAAAATTCTAGTGTTATCGACCAGTGTACTCAGAAGAAACAAGCTTTTTGCCGCAAAGTTCCGCTATAATTTAATTAAACACCTCCCGTTTTCTATGTTCTCTTATCCTGACCCCTGTAATTATCTTTCGCAAATAAATCCCCGCGATAATTGCAATTAGGTCATCATCGGTGAAACGCAATCAGCTCCGCATCGAGATCCCGTATTGACCAACTGCGTAGCATTCCCGTATAATTAATCTCGTATCAAACATAAGAGTAACATTTTTTGACCGGAATATTCTGTAACGAACCTTTTGTGTATTAAGCATCCTTTGTAATTCTAAGCTTTTATATCGAGTCATGCAATGGCTAATTGGAATTTTGTACAAGATCGAATATCGAAAACATTTTTGTTGTAAATGATGTTGGAAGTCAAGTTACGTTAATCACGGCCTGTTTAATTCAGTCAAAGTATAACAGAAATATTCTGGCAAGCAGAAATATTCTGGACTTTCAATAATTTCAACCTCTACTAACCTCAGAATTAGAAAACATTATATCCCATTGAACGACGACTACCACTGAACTGTTCCGAGCTGCAATAAATAAAGTAAAGATAGCCGTGATGATCGCCAACATCCGGAACGGATAGGCACTTTAAGAAGAAGATATCCCATTGAATATTATTGGTAATTTTAATAGATAAGCTATATTAAAATATTGTGAAATACTATCCAGTATTAGTATAATATACAGGGTGTTTCAAAAAAAGGTAACCCGTCTCTACGGTAGGTAAAAAACTGAAAAATAATTGGGGTTTGCTTAGTAAAAAATTTTTGTAACGCCATCCGTTTTCAAGATACAGGGCGTTGAAGAAAAAAAAAATTTACGCATTTTTTACGATTTTGCCGAAACTACTGGCAACATTGTAATGAAATTTTTTACGAATGTTTTGGAAGCTGATACATCCCATGAATTTGTTTTTATATCTGATTCTCATAGGGGGCACTAGTTACACGGATCGTACTAAGTATTAGTTAATATAACTTTTTTAAGAGTATATTTATTAATTAAAAGTTCAAGTAAACTTAAACTTCATTCAATTTTACACGAAAAAGGTACTCTTGGTAAAACTCAATACTGTATACCGTTTTCGGAATATTTTGATTTGAAAATTATGAAGTAATAATTGATGCTGGTAGTAATGATAAAGTTCTAATAGGTATACCTCTATTTTCTCCAAGTATGCCATGGAAATCTGACATTTATTGATTGTTATGACGATAAATCAACAATAATTAGAGTTTTTAAACCTTTTTATTTATAAAATCAAATCAAAATGTACTCAAATGTTGAATACACTGACATGTTATTAACCTTAGGCTAATGTTTAGGATGTTCTAGTGCAGCTGTGATACGTTATGCAGAAAAGTTTCCTAGAAGAAACTCACCAAGTAAAAAAACACCAAATAGAGCCGTTGAACGACGTTGTCGAGAAACTGGGAATGTGAGAACAAATAAAATAAATTCTGGTAGACCAAGAACAACAAGAATAATTAATAAAGAAAATAATATTTTAAATTTACTTGATTAAGATCCAACAGTTAGCGTAAGGAATATAGCAAGACAAACAAATACTTCTTCTTCAAGTACTTGGCGGATACTGAAAAAACAGCAATTACATCCTTATCATTACAGACAAGTCCAAGAGCTCTTGCCAGATGATCTACCGGTTAGAGTGGATTTTTGTGAAACATTGCAACAAAGGACAGCCCACACTCCAAATTTTTTAAAATGCATTCTTTTTACGGACGAGGCCACCTTTACGCGAGAAGGTATGTTTAACTCCCATAATGCACACTACTGGTGTGATGAGAATCCACGAGTCAAAAGGGTATCACATTACCAACACTCATTTAAAGTTAATGTTTGGGCAGCAACTTTAGGTAACAACTTAATAGGTTATCATATTCTACCTGGAAATTTAAATGGTGATATGTATCTTGATTTTTTAAACAATTCCTTATTCGAGATATTAGAAGATTTAACGCTAAACGAGCGAAGATCTTTATTTTTTATGCACGATGGAGCTCCACCACAGTTTGATAGAAGGTGTAGTAATTGGTTGAGTAATCATTTTCCGAATCGATGGATTGGTAGAGGTGCAGAAGCTCCGATTCATTGGCCTCCTCGGTCATGCGATTTTAACCCTTTGGACTACGCAGTTTAGTCGTATATTAAGGAAAAAGTCTATGCTACAGAGGTAAATTCACGCCAAGAATTGGAAGAAAGAATTCAACGTCAATTTAATGACATCATAGCTGATCCCCTGCCGTTTAGAAGGTTAATGGAATTTTTAGAAAAAAGAATAGACTTTTGTATTCACGAAAACGAAGGGCAATTTGAACACTTACTATAATTGAATTTTATTTTATGTTCTTAGTCATTAATTTAATTTTCTTCTTGTGAGTTTTGTTTAATTACTAACTATTTTATACCAGCATCAATTATTACTTCATAATTTTCAAATCAAAATATTCAGAAAACGGTACACAGTATTGAGTTTTACCAAGAGTACCTTTTTCGTGTAAAATTGAATGATGTTTAAGTTAACTTGAACTTTTGATTAATAATTATACTCTTAATAAAGTTATATTGACTAATACTTAGTACGATCCGTGTAACTAGCGCCCTCTATTAGAATTAGATATAAAAACAAATGCATGGCATGTATCAGCTTCCAAAACATATTCCTATAAAATTTCATTACAATGTTGCCAGTAGTTTCGACAAAATCGTAAAAAATGCGTAAAATTTGTTTTTCTTCAACGCCCTGTATCTTGAAAACAGATGGCGTTACAAAAATTTTTTACTTAGCAAACCCCAATTATTTTTCTGTTTTTTTACCTACCCTAGAGACGGGGTTACCTTTTTTTGAAACACCCTGTATAACAATTTAAACAGAAATTAAATAAAATAATAATTTATAATTAATATCTTACAAAATTAAAAAACTTTCATTTTATTAATTGACAATTGGACAATAATTGAATGAATTACGCTTATAAATGCAGCGTATATATTTTCCATAGTACTATAAGATTGTAAACCTAAGACAAATTTTAGAAAAAACACTGAAATATGGCATAGATTTAACAAAACGAATTCAGGGGGAACTGTCTGTACCTTTTTAAAGAAATAACGGACTGCGTCAGGGAGACCATGTCTCCTGTATACTGTTTAATTTGGTTTTGGAAAAAGTAATACGTATGTCACAAATCACAACCATTAGTTCAATATATAGTCCGTCTAGAAAGTATCCAGCAAAAAGAAAGCAGAACTATAATTTTACGGTATTTATTTATATCACTTGAAATATAAAATTCCAACAAATAATTGATCTCATTTACTTATACAACCTCCATTTAAATCTAAACACTTAACTAAACGTCCAAGTACACTTCTTGAAACGGTAATGGTGTTCCAGGCTTGTAAAACTGACCGAATCAAACATTCTTTATCTCGTGGTGCTGCTCGTTTCACTTCAATCTTCACCAGTCGCCATATGTTTTCAATGGGGCTAAGATCTGGAAATTATTATTATTCATTATTTTATTATATTATTCATTATTTTAGTGGGAAATTTGGAAATTTAAACGGTAACATTTGCTATTGATAGGACTTTTAGATAATTTGCACCAAGCTGGAAAAAACTTTTATAAATATAAAGACATTATTAAAATTATCTTCTCGAAAGCGTTGGCAAAATTCTATTTGTGTCATTGTAGGAATTTTTTTTGGAATTCTTGCACTAAAGCATTTACATTGTTTCCGCAAAACTTACCGCGGTCTACCTGAAACTGGTCTATGTCTCATATCTATGCCATTTTTATCATGTTTATTGTTTTAAACACAGCACTTTTTCCGAGTTTAGTCAATTGCATTAATTTTTTAACGGTTCGGACATCTTTTCTATACAAAATATTCCACCACTTTTCTCTTTTCTACTTGTGACATTATTTCACAAATCTTAAGTCTTTTTACAAACAACAATATTTGACAGATGGTGTTGTCATGCGATTTTGTCCATAACCTACTATCGGCACAACCTACTTGATGCATTACTTTTGTCTTGTCTTAAAATGAATAAATCAGTGAAAATCATGCTGATGATACAGCGGAAAGCGTTGTACAAGAGGTGTATTTAGCATTAAAAAAGTCAGTTGCAAAAACAAGTTTTATATTAAACACCAACAACACGAAGTATATGAAAATAAGCACGCAACCACAAATCCTACGATTACTTGTTATAGAATACGACGTCATCGAAACAGTGAACAAATTTGTATACCTGGGAGCGCTCCTTAACACTGAAAATTATACTACCGCAGAGATGAACCGCAGAATTTTGACGCCAACAGATGCTATTTTGAGCTGAATCGCCCCCTTAAATCTACAATCATATCGAGAAATACAAAAATAAAACTGCACAAAACAATCATACGCCAAGTCCTAACATATGGGTCAGAGACCTTGATTTTAATAAAAAGTAATGAAAACATGTTAGGATGTTTCGAAAGAAACATACTAAGGCGAATCTATGAAGCAGTGAATGATAATGGAGTATGGAGAAGACGATACAACTTCGAACTTTATAGAATATACCAGGAACCAGATATCGTAAAACATATTAAGATGACGTCTGAGGTAGATAGGGCATTTAATGCGGATGGAACAAGATAGACTAATTAACAGACCCATTGGTCAGAGAAGAAGAGGAAGACCCAAAACAAGGTTCCTTGATAACATCGATGAAGGCATGAGAACTGTGGGAATACGTGCTTGGCGGAGGAAGGCGATGGATAGGGACGACTGGAGAGAAACTCTTAAGGAGGCTAGGACCCACGCATGGTTGTAAAGCCAAAATAATGATGATGATGGCGTTTAGTTCCTTTGTATTCTGAATAAGAGAGAAGGACATCGAAATGAGGAAGGAGGATAACATACGAAGAGTAGAAAGAAGAAGAAAATAAAGTCAAAACTCGATTCTTCTTCTTCACGTGCCACATTAGAATTATCCGACGTTGGCGATCACCATTGCGAAGGCTTCTCGCTTTTCTGCAATATGAAATAATTGTCCTACATTTGATATCTGTGTCCATTCACGAATGTTTTTTACCCAAGAAACTTGTTTTCTTCCTACACCTCTACGGCCCTCTATTTGCCTTTAAGGATCAGTTGTAATATTTTATATCGACTTCCCCTTACTATATGTCCCAGATAAGACATTTTCCGATGTTTAACAGTCTTGAGCAGTTCTCTATCTTTGTTGACGCTTCTTGGTACTTCCTCAGTAGTTTTCCTTGTTGTCTAAGGTATCTTTAGCATTCATCTATGAACCCACATTTGTAATGATTCAATTTTGTTCATGATCGATACTTTTAGCGTCCACACTTCTGCACTATACAAAAGTACGGACCACACATAGCACTTAACTATTCTTTGTCTTAGTTCTAAACTGAGATGATTATTGCAAAGAAATGACTTCATTTTCATAAAAGTAGTTTTAGTCATTGCTATTCTACGTTTCATTTCTATGTCTGGATCTATTTGGTCCGTTATCACAGTTCCCAAATACGTCATTTTGTGAACTTTCTTAACTTGGATTCCGTTTAATTGAAGCACCCACATCGGGATGTGGGTCACGACTAAACACTAAAAATTTGGTTTTGTTTGAGTTTATTTTAAATGTCCTCTCCTACCTCGTGAATACGATCAAGCAGAATTTGGAGACCTTCAATATTATCTGACAGAATTACTTTTGATGGTTTACCGTTGATTTTTATTCTATATGGTTGTCTCTCAAGTGCCTTTTTAAATAACTGGTCCGAGTAAACATTGAATAATGTTGGCGACAAAATGCAACCTTGTCTGACTCTTCGTATGAACAGTCAGAGCTGTCATAACTTCCGTCATAACCTGCCAAGATTGTCATTTCAATCAGTTACTTTAATAAAGTCTACGAGGACTTTATTAGTCCTGAGACATACCGTCTCAGGACTTGCAAATTAATGTAGAGTCATATGTCGCCATGTTACCAATCCAACGGTAACTTTACCATCTTAATTGTAAATTAGACATAATGTAAACTAAATTTCATTTAGTAATTCTTAAAGGGTTTTTACCCCCATATTTAGTGGCTACGTCCATGTATTAACTAGTAAGTATTAACCACATTTTACATTAACCTTAGTCAAAACTTATTATTATATTATTTCATGTTCTTTTTAATTAAGTGGTTAAATACTTTTTTAGGAAACTGATGATGGAATACTTATTCCGAAAACGTTTTGTCAATTTAACATAGCCCAACTGGGTTTTTTATATACCTTTTTATAAAGGATTTTATTTAAATTTTTTTTTTATATCTGTTTTTCTTAAAGCTGAATTTGTTATTGTCGGTCGTTTAAATTTTTCTGAAGCTTTCCGTATAGAGTGGTATTCATGTGACACTTCTTTGGTGATGTTGTATTGCTTTTCATTCTGTTGTTTTTAAATAGTCTACTACTTTCTCTACATCTTGGTTTTATTTTATCCTAATATCTAGTGTAATCTTTGTAATTACAGAACTTTGGATAATATTTCAGTTTGTTTCGTTAGTTATAAGATTGGGTGGTGGTGTTCTTCATATAATGTATGTGCTTTGTGTATATGTGTCTATAGTTATTATTATTGTGCTGTGGTCTGATGTTAAATCAGAGTTTGACTCTATTGCACTATAGATGTCAGCTATCCCTTTTGTTACAGCAAAATCTACCAAATCTGGGGGTATTTTTTTGGGGTCCGTAGATCAGTATATGGGTTCTTCAGTAGATAAATATTTTAAGTTATTTTGGTTGAATCCTATTCAATAATGCTCCGCCTTTAAGGGTGAATTATCTGGAACCCAATGTGGGGTGTGTGGCACTTCAGTCTCCTGCTACTACGAATTTGGATCCAAGAGGTTGTATGAAATCATGATACTCTTTACTTGAAATGGGATGTCTAGGTGGGTTTTAAACTGATGCTATATTGAGAGAGGTATTTGTTTAAATTTTAATGACTGCTGCTTAGATTTTTATCGTAATTATAAGGTTTTACTGCATAGCGTTTAATTTTTGATTTGCTTCTCTGACTGGATTATTTCCATACTGCACATTATAGTAATATATTATGGTTTGAAATGCAATAGTTTAACTTGGTTAAAAACATGCTATTTTGGTTTAAGAGTTGAGAGAACATATTTTTTAATGAGTTTAGGAAATTTGATAGTTTATTTGTAATCACATAATGTATTGAAATAAAATAGCAAACATGTGATCAAAAAAAATTAAGTGAACTCGAAAACGATATAATCATAGATAAATAATATGGATATAATGTTATTTACAAAACGAGTGATATACATACATAACAAAAAAATAACTTTATAGAAACATAGACGTAAAATTTATTATAAAAACAACGAGTTGTATCTAATATACCTATATATATATATATATATATATATATATATATATATATATATATATATATATATATATATATATATATATATATATATGTTATTAAGAAGGAAAAAAAATATATTTATACAAGTTGTAATGTTATAAACGAAAATGTTTGTTATTTTTTATTAATAATTATTTTACTTTAATTTCTCTTGATTTTATATACTTAGTTATTCATTTAACTCTTCAATCAACTAAATATTCTATTTAATATTTATTTTTCATTTTCAATCTTTATTTATTTTAGTTATTTGCTGTATTTGACTCCAGTCTGTTCTATGTTACAAACAAGGAACATACAAATTGGTATGCCTCACTTGTATATTCAAAAGATAGTATAATATCTGTCATTTGGCAACCTTGACATCTGTCATGTTAGTCTTCACTTCTAAATCATTTAGATGATATATATGTGGCAATATATTTTTTTCATCTTTAATCTCATTTATGTAATAAATCTTTTTCTTATATTTCTAGTTCATCATTTTTTTTATATCTGTGTTTTTATAATTTGACTTTTTAAACATACATAAGCTCCTCCGTACATGTTTCTTTTAAAGATATAATTCGTCTCATATGCAGTTATTATATTTAATATAATTTAACTAATTCATCTAAAAATACTTATATTCATTTTAAAACAATGACGGTATTAGATTTTTCTTTCGATACAGGGCAGCGGCAAGCCGCTTATACGTATTTCGAACTCTTTAGGTCTCCTCAGAGCGGTATAGCTACTGCTCTAAATCAAAACAAAATCTATCCCGTCCTAAACCAATAGTGATCAAAATAACTATTTACGGACGTAACTACCCCATCTAAAAACAAAAAGAGAAATCAAATGATTTCTATCTGGCGAAACCGAATTTAAATTTTTATCTCTCTGACTTCTAAAACTTGCAAAGCAAACAGCTTGATAAATTACTCGGCAAGGGAATCTAAAAATTGCGTTTTATTTATCTTCATTTATTTATCTTCATGTTATTCTTGCCAATTTGATATTTATTTAATTTTTAAAGGCAAGAAAACATTTTAAAGTATACGAAGTTGCCAACAAAAGGTTATTTTTTCTAGATTTTTGCCTTATTTTTGTCCATCTTTTTGGGTAAAGAATTCCACAGCTAATGGTCGACCATGCAATAATAACTGCAGCTGCTATTCAAAACTTAAGTTTAACTAAGTTAAAATTTTGACCAAACTTTCACGCTTGCTTTAATTAAAGTGGTTATACTTATTTTAGGATAGCACTGATGATGGAATAGTGATTTCGAAGACGTTCTCTCATGTAGCCCGATAAGATTTTTATTATTATACCTTTTATAAAGAAAGTTTTTAAATAAAATTTTTGTGATTCATTGTATACGACCAACTACAGGAATTTAGTTTCCTTGTGAATTTTATTAAAAATAAACCGTAACATTTAAAACTAAAATCTGTTGATTGGTATTTGGCGCAAATAAACTAAAAACGCCGAATTTATTACTGCCAAACGAAGTACATTAGTAGAGAGTAATAATATTTTTGTTAACCTCCTTTATCAAATTCTGTCCACAAAATCAAAGTTTCCAATTTTTTTACCAAACAACCCATAAATATTTAAACTATTGGTAAATCAACATTTGGGTAAAATTTTGTTTCAGCCATAACTGAATTTCATATAGATTTTGTAATAACTGGACCAACAATAACCTATTCATAATTAACTGCAACCCTTCGATGTAGAACAAAAGTCGTTGATTACAATACACATTCCATGACAATTACATAATATAGCAACAAATACGTCACAATTCAGAGCGACCGTTTAAAAATATCGAATAAAGGTATGAAATGTTGTACCATTATTAGAGAGTCCAATTAGCGAGGCTGTTATACGATTTTCCACCCTTCTGCTGATTGTGCGACAAAACAGGAACCCCGCATCCACCCGTCCTTTACACAACCCTAAAGGCCCTTTACGCGAGCTCTGTTAACCTTTTAACGATCTTATAAAATGAAAAGGGCCTCGACGAGCTTTGTACATCTGCGAAATACATTTTTCTTATTCCATGAAATTCCCAAAGGGTGCTGTAAGTCATTTATGACAGACGTATAATTTTAATGATTTGGTTTTCAATAACATTCGCTAAAACTTTCTGCTTTACTTGACATTATTACCCTAACACGCCTTGTTTAATAACCGAGAGAAGTAATTTGAAATTATACTGCCTGCCTGTTGAAACACTATCATATATACTTATGGTTAATAAACCAGTTTTTAATGAGAGTAGTAAAATATATAGATTACCTAATAATAAATCAATTCCGAGGGATTCCGGTGACTGAACGTGTGAAGGTCGTTCTGTATGTCGAGAATCGTTATTTAAGTTTTTAAAGTGAATATTTGGATTGTAAATTTACTAAATTTTGGACATATAAACATAAAAGTGTAGTGTATTGGAAACTGCTGTTAACTCTTGCCTACGAGTAAGCGTAAATGTAATATTTAATATCTGACTATAATTGTTGCATTGAACTGTTTATTTTGTTTATCTTTGAACTTTTTTGTGCTCATTAGTGAAACACTAATATATTTCAAATCGCCTTTCGCTTTTAGCCAATTTTATAGGCAACCAGTAATACGAAATGGTGTGTTGTTGTTATCTAGATACTGGCCAATAATTACAACCACTATGGATAATCCTAAACCTGTTGCTTTTGACTACAAGGGCAACCAAATTGAACAAACTACTTCAAACGTAACTAAATCAATAATGTTAACGAATGACGGAGAAAACAATACACCTACAACTTCATACGTTGCTGCAGCCAAAACAAGACCTAAACCTATTTTTCCAAAAAAAGAACAAGCTATTATCATACATTCTCATCCCAATCTTGTGTTATTGCACTACGTTAAAGCAGTTGGAAACATCGTTAATCCCAAAAATGTTTGTTTTGCATCGAAAATATCAAACAACCGAGTGTGTATCTACTTTAAGAACCGAACTTGTAGACCAGCTTATATTAGAGCATTCCACTGTAACTGTAAATTCCGTTGAGCTGAGTATAAGAAGACTAATTTCTCCAGCTAAGAGAATATTAATATCAAATGTCTGTCCATCCATACCTAACGAGGTCATAGAACAGGCACTCAAAGATTTCGGACTTCAAATGGTGTCGCCTATATCATTATTAAAGGCAGGTATCCCAGGAGATGAGTACTCGCATATTATGAGTTTCAGACGTCAAGTCTACGTTATTCCAGCTACTGAGAACTACGAGCTTCAAACGTCACTTTTAATATAGTATGAGAATATTGCATATAGAATATTCTTGTCTACAGATCGTATGGAATGTTTCCTTTGTAAACAGCCTGGACATACAGCAAACAAATGTCCTAACATAAATACACAAACAACCTCATTGCCACAATCAAATAATTTATCATCAACATTGTCAACAACTACAATAGTTGATACAAATTCTGAGAATATTCAAGCAACTACATTATTACCAGCACCAGGTGTCAAACGACTGCATTCATCAACTAATGACACAAATTCTCTTGAAGACCAGACATCCGACGTTGATGGAATGCCTCCTCCTGAGCACCCCTCCAGCACTGATAAACCAAAATTAGTTAAGAAGAAACCTAGGATGCAGTCCACAAATGAAGCTATTCTATCAGACAACACAAAGACAATTATACAAAATCTCTGTAACACAAATCCGAATGACTATTCGTTAACAGCTGATCAGATTATTGCATTCCTCGAGAACTCATTTGGCAACGGCAACCCAGTAATCGAAGCTCTGCAAATTACTACAGATATACAGGTCCTGTTGGACGATATGTATAAGATATATCCTTCTTTAACAGAAAGATCTGTTAAGGGTAGAGTTACTAGAACAACGAAAAAATTAAAGAAATATTTAACCACAGACAATAGCAATGCTGAAGTATCACAATCATCAACTGACGACGATTATCTCTCTGATACATCACAAAAGTCCCAAAAATCTACCTTTTAATTACTTATTTACTTTTCAAATTAATTCAATGGAATTGTGACGGATTCTATCCGAGATACGAAAGAATCCAACAATTGATCGCAGAAACAGAAGCAGATTTTATATGTTTACAAGAGACAAACTTTAAAGATACCAAAATTGGACAACTTAAAAATTACGAAGGTTACCATTGTCTACAAAAGGACTTCCTGAGAGCCAGTGGCGGCACCTCAATTTTTTTTTTCCAGAGATCTGTTTTCTACACATCACATACTCACTACTGGCATTGAAGCAGTCGCAGTCTCCATCTGGTGCCCCAGCAAAATTACAGTATGCAGCATTTACATACCACCTAATTACAAACTTTCAGAAGAGGAACTGTATGATTTAATCCATCAACTCTCCACTCCTTATCTTCTTGTGGGTGATTTCAATGCACATAATATTATGTGGGGCTCTGATAAAACATTTGGAAGGGGAAAAGTCATTGAAAATGTATTAAATTGTTCTAGCACTTGCCTTTTAAATACCGGATCAAGCACATACTGCAATATATCTTCTGGCACATTTTCAGCAATTGATTTGAGCTTTTCTGACCCAAAGTCATCATCTCTATTAAACTGGCATGTCCTCGACAGTCTCTTTGATAGCAATCACTTTCCAATTCTGATTTCAAATAGCGAGAATAAATCTAGCAATTATAATGTACCCAAATGGCGAATCGCCAATGCAGATTGGATTGGCTTCTGCTCGTATCTCGAAAAAAAACTTCCACTTCTGTCTCTTAAACAGATATCGAAGAACTCGAAATAACGAAGATTTTGTGAAATTTAAAAAACTAAAGGCCAGAGCAAAATACGTGATAAAAAAAAACAAGAAAATTTCATGGAGAGAATATACTTCATCACTAAAAACCAACACTCCTTCTGCCAAAGTATGGACGAAAATACGACAAATGCAGGGCCGTAAGACAAGTTTTGGTATTCAAAAAATAAGCTATGAAAACATCGTTATCAATGACACACAACGCATTGCCAATTTACTAGCTGATACGTTTGAACAAAAATCCAAAAAACAATACTCACCTAACATATCATCAGGCACATTAACCGAAAAGGCCTCCACAACAAAAACTGTACAAGAAATCGATCCTATTAACACACCATTTACCTTAGAGGAACTAATGACGGCACTCGATTTGTGTAAAAACACAGCCTCTGGTCCAGATGACATTCCTTTCATATTCTTAAAGAAATTATCGACTCCTTGCATCATTGTTTTATTAAAATTTTACAACGGTATTTGGAACAGTCATAATTTTTCTAAGCTGTGGCGAGAATCATATATTATACCAATTAAAAAAGTTCATAACCAAACACAAAGCTTATCTAATTCATATAGGCCAATATCACTGACGTGCACCATGTGCAAATTAATGGAGAAAATGGTAAACAAAAGATTGGTCTGGTTTTTGGAAAAAAATAGAATTATTTCACCGGCACAATCCGGTTTTAGATCTCATCGCTCTACATCAGATAATTTGGTAATTTTACAGTCACATATTTCCGACTCTATGGCCTGTAAACAAGATTTATTAGCAGCCTTTTTTGATGTAGAAGGAGCCTTTGACACTGTCCAAAAATCTATAATACTCCAAAATCTTCAACAATGTGGACTTGGTGGAAACATATACTACTTTGTGCAGAATTTTTTAGATGATAGAACTTTTAAAGTTATTTTAAACGGAAAGCGGTCATCTACTCTTATCCAACATAATGGAGTACCACAAGGTTCTGTTATAAGCACAACTCTGTTTAGTTTGGCATTTAATGATGTAGGCAAAAGTATTCATCTTCCAGTCAAACACGCATTATACGCTGATGACCTTGTACTCTTTTGCAGAGGAAAGAATACCGCAACAACCTGTCGACTAATGCAAACAGCCATTGATAATATAGAAAGGTGGTCGAGGCATATTGGGCTTTGCTTCTCTTCTCAAAAAACTAAAATCATGAGATTTAGCAGAAAAACGACAAAAGATAATCCAATTTTGACATACAACGGAGTATTACTAGATGTTATTGATCATCATAAAGTCTTAGGACTGACGTTCGACTCCAGACTTACTTGGAATACACACATACAGGAAACAAAAGGCAATTGCTTAAAAAATATTAATATTCTAAAAAGTTTAGCACATTTTTATTGGGGAGCCGACGAAGAGGTATTGCTTACAGTTTACAGATCCATTATTCGCTCAAAAATAGACTATGGTAGTTTTGTCTATATGTCTGCCTCCAAGTCACATCTGAAAGCTCTTGACTCCGTACACAATACATGTCTTAGAATCTGCTTAGGTGCCTTCAGATCTAGCCAGCTCAAAGTATGTACTGTGAAGCTAACGAACCACCACTCTGGTTAAGGAGACAACATCTTCTTTTGTCATATGCAGCTAGCTTATCAGCCAATCCACAAAATCCAGTCTATCAAATAATTATACAACCAAATAATCTCATTATTCATTCTCAGACCACTAGAGCTGCACAACCCCTCTCTTGCATACTAAATTCTATTCTCGATGGTTTTGATCTTTCTGCAACTTCACCCTTTCATATCTCTACACATCCTCCGTGGCATAAGCAACTTCCGAATGTCAATACTTCCCTTTGCTCTTTCAATAAACATGATACTCCTAAAGCTATAATTAAACAATTGTTCCTAGACATACTTAATCGAAATCAGTTTCGTAAAGTTCTTTATACAGATGCCTCTAAAAATGATGTAGGTGTGGGCAGTGCTGTTGTTTCCTCTTTCAGCACTACAAAACTAATCAAACTTCCTGCCGTTTGTAGTGTATACACTGCAGAACTATATTGTATCGTCGAGGCTTTTCGTATGTTGGAACCAACTGACCGCAATGTAGCGATTTGCACAGACTCCTTATCATCAATACAAGTAATCAAAAACATGTTCTCAGATCATCCTCTGGTAAATTTAATACATGACATATATAATAAACTTACGGATCATGGAGTAATTGTCACTATTGTCTGGGTACCTTCACATGTAGGAGTTGCAGGAAATGAGGCTGCAGATGTAGCCGCAAAAGGAGCTTCTACTTTGGATATACCTATATCAAATATCCAGTTGCATAATGATATTAAGAAAATGTTTAAAAAGCGTATATATGACAAATGGCAAGCTAATTGGAACACAACTCAGAGTCACTTACGCCATATACAACCAGTTATACCTTCCTTAGAGCTACCACCTATGCCCAGAAGACACAAGGTTATTCTAAGAAGATTAAGACTTGGACACACTCGTCTTACACATGGCTTTCTAATGGCGTCTACCGATCCACCTTCATGCGGCCATTGCAGCAGTCTCTTAACAGTCAGACATTTTCTTATAGAATGTCCGCATTTTTCTGCTAAAAGATAACAACACCAGTTGGGAGATAATATTTAAGAAATGTTAAGTGAAACTCAGAAATTTGTAAACCTGTTTAAATATTTAAAAGACATTGAAGTGCTTAGTAAACTCTAAAGTTTAATAATTATGTGTAACGGTTAAATTTGTAAAAAATAAGTACTGTATATTGTCAAATGTAAAATTGTATATACTTTATATTGTATTATACTGTCATCGTGTCAATGACCTCGTAGTCGAGACACGTTAATTAAAATAAAAAAAAAAAAATCAATTCCATATCTACCTGAACATAAAATAAATAAACAAATACGGAAATATTATAATTTGAATATGAGTACACGTTAAAGGAGTGAGGTTGTTGTATTTTTTTATTCGATTGTAAAACTCTTTAAGAGTATCCAGTTAAAATTTCAGAGTGATTAACCTTTTAATGGCGGCTTTATGAAATATTTGGGATAAACAGATGATGCGTGCATTTCCAAAACGTTGTAAATGCCAAAAACAAAATTTTACAGGAGACGGAAAAAACACATTTTATGCAAAAAGAAACATGTAGCGTACAGTAAAATAATATTATTCAACTATTATGAAGTTAATAAAATGTTACCAGATGTTTGCAAAAATGTATTATTAATTTACTGTCTTGGAAAACATGTTTAAAATCTTGTGCATTTCCAAAATGTTGTATATGGCATGATATGTTCAAGTCAAAAGGTTGTAGCAGCTGTGCAAATAATAAGTCAAACTTCAAAATATTCATGTTTTTAATTGAACATACAAATTAGACAAAAACAAGTTATTACAATAACATGCAAGACAAGTTGATTAAAATTCAAGTCATTCTCCTATGTTAATTACTGGGTTTTCTTGGTTTTGGTTACCTGGAGTTTGTGCTAGAATTTCTTGAAAGTATTTACAAGCTTCTGGCAACAGATAAGGCATCATATTCACGATATCTGCCTTTTTCTTTTAGGAAGACCAAATCGTGTATGGTTTACAGGCAAAACAATGTCCTTGAAATCATCAATAGTGACTTCATGTTTCAGAATGTTAACCCCCTCACTCCATTCACTTACGTCACCATATCCTTTAGCTACTTGTACTGTGCCAAACTTTGATTTTGTTAGGCGTAGCCGTGTAGCAGACGATATACCAAGCTTCTTTGTGTTCAGAAAAGCCTGGACTACTGTTTTGAAGTCATAGAACTCCTCCAAAAACATGCACATGTAGGGATTTTTGTGGGCTGCACTTGTTACAACTGCTGCAATGTCCTTAACTGTGTATGCCTTGCATACTTTCTTCAGCTTTTCGATGAGAGCGAAATCTCGATCGCAACTTAAAAAAGTGTGTCCTTTTACTGGGAAGTTGTGGACAACTTCAGAAAAATAATTGTTGCCTATAAGAACAAGATACATTGCTAACATAAACTGGTTCTTATTTTGCCCCCTGCAATTGTCTGACCAGCAAATAACCAGTAAACCAGTTTTTTCTTCCACGTAGATTGGCCATAGTGAGATATTTATATAAGCAAAAGAAAATTTCTTGTGATCCCCTTCCACTAGTTTTTTGTCCACAAACACATACAACCAACCCCAGTTACACTGTCGTGAATGCCAAAGTTACAGCAGGCAACTTGTTGGAAGTAATACATGTCAGAATTGGTCAGTTGCGGAATATACATCGGTTGCTGTAGGTCAAACGTTACAACATAAGCATGTGAATTTTAAGAAATATTTTCATCGCTACTCATTAAAGTTAAAGCGGCTTCCGCTTTCCGATGATGAAGTTCTCGTTGAATTTTTGCTCAAACATCTCCAGATTTAATTTGCACCAAAAAGGAGTCACAAGTTGAGCAAGTGTCAACTTTGAAAGCCTGAAAGCTCAGGTTAAACTTGGATAAAAAAATTTCGTGATACCACTGTCTGAAAATAGGGAGCTTTTCTACGTGGTTGGTAGCATACTTAGTCAAAAATGATTTGTATATTCTTCTGACATTAAGGTCTGGAGATAAAAACAGTTTGTTAGGAGTTTTTTTCCTACAATAATGGCTCTCATACGTCGGAAAGCTCTTTATGTGATCTATTATTTTGTCATTTCATTGAAAATTCAGAACTTGTTGCCTTGAACCTCCTCTCTTATCTGAGGCTGTCATGTCGCCATTGAGAATTTTTTCTCCTATTAACTGTACTCTTCTTTTTGTCACATTTACTTACAAAGTCTTACAAAAAGTAGTTAGACGAACTCGTACCTCAGATCCTCCAGTAAGTAGTAAGAAATAGGAAACTGAGTGCTGTCTTCTACTTTTACTTGGGTGGTTATATTTACCATATCTCCTTCTTTGTATCAGTTGTGTGTGAATAAGTCTAAGTAAGAACTGCTGCTGTTTGTCGTAGTCACCCAGTTTATAGAACTCTTCAAAAAGTTGTTTCCGATACTGCACACATACTGCTTTGCACGAAAATGCACATTTGCATGTTGCCTGAAACAAAGAAAAAAAAACAAAGTTAACATACAAAATTGTAAGTTAATACATAAACAATATTGCACGTTACACAACAACTAGGAGCCATTACATGTGTTAGAGATATCAGAACTCATAAAGTAACAGCGCAATGTACAGTAGACAGGCGCTTAAAATATTAAAAAAAACTTACCTCAGATGGTGGTATTTTCTTTGGAGTAGTTTTCCCACTTTTTGTTGATGTATACTCATTTCCAGAATTTTTTGACTTTTTCCATTTATTCTTCATCCAGTTTTCGGGGTAACGTTTTCTTTTGCGAGGTTTAGGTGTTATTTCGACCTGATTAGAACTCATTGTACTATTAGAACTATACGTTACAGATTAAAACTTTCACAACTAGAGCATAAACTATAACCTCAAACGCATGAACTGAACACCAGACTCACAATGGGGCTGTGGCCGCAGGTAGTTGCATATTAGCGCTTACAACGTTATGACTTGCACAACAACTTCTGATTGATTTTTTCACCGCTTGGGGCAGGAGTGGTCGAACAATCTTATTCACCAGTATAAAGCATGGCATTTACAACGTGAATCCGCAATAAAACGCATGTTGCCCAAAATAGCATTTACAACGTTTTGGAAATGAACGCTTCAGGTTATAGAGATAGTGCAAGCACTCCTGACCACGGTGCAGTAGACGAAATTTGGTTTAGTCCCCACTTCCATGCCAAACGCATTGTACTATGCACTGTATAATTTCATTTACAATAGAACCTTTCTGCCTTTACGTAAATTTGACTCCGCCTTCGCGCAGCTCCATGGTCAGGAGTGTTTGAACTATCTTTACCTATGTAAAAGGTCTTTTGATTTTGAAATATGTTAATAGATTTGAAGTAAAAAAAATATTGCTGCTGTATTTCATCTTCACCATATTGTTCCCATTTTTGGAACGTTGGCATGTATGGTATTATGTATTTTCTAAGAATAAAGTACTTAACTGTTTGAAAAAAGTAAAAAAAGGTAAAAGTACTAATGTACTAACCAACTAATGGTTCTAACACCACACTCGAAAAATTCTTCTTAATAAACTGAGCTTGAAACTCGTAAAAATAATAAGGAAAATGACCTTACGATTAAATATGTGAACAGCTGTCCTAAGATAATGAAATTTCGTTCATAATTCTTCTGCCCCACAATTTACGGATTGGCTTCTTATGTATACGGATATAAAACTCTCTTATGTCCAAATTTAATGAATTTATAAGTACTGTTTAATTTTTAGCTCCTTAAATTATTCTCCTAACAGAAACGTGGCTTAATTTTTGTATTCCCGATGATATTGTAAATATTGATAATTTTACTATTTTTCGTAGAGATAGAGGTAGTCGTCGAGGAGAGGAGTATCCACCTATTTAGCAAATTAAATTACCAATACTTTTTCTATCAGTAATACAGCAATAGACGTACCCGGTATAGAAATCATCCACTTACTTATTATTAATAACTCTTTCATATTTAATATAGTTTGCATATACCGACCTTCGGATATAGTACTTACTCAGGACAATATGCTTATTGACAAACTTGAGGAATTATCATCCCTTGAAAATCTCTTTTTTGTTGGAGATTTCAATTTTCCAGAGATAAGCTGGCCCATTATTTTAAAAAATTGATACTATCAATTCTCAAAATTTGTTTAAAAACTTTTTCATATACCCAAATTTATTACAACTGATAACTAAACCTACAAGGTGTAAAGCCAAAAATAATCCTTTAATTTAGGCTTATTTTTTAGAAATGACGATCAATTAATTTCTACACTTGAAGTGTCCTCTCCTGTGAGTCTTTCTGCATCTTCTTCTTCTTAAGGTGCCTTCTTTATTACTGAAGGTTGGCTATAGCTACAGAAAATTACTTTCTATCTTGAGCTGTTCTTAGTATCGAATGTGTGTCCATGCCTGTCCAGTCTCTTACATTCTTCAACCAGGAGCATTTTCTTCTTCCTGGACCTCTTCTTCCTTTCACTTTAGGAAGTATTTTTCTCCTTTGTAAATATGTCCTAGATGAGTTCTCTCTCAGTACCCATTCTTCTTAGCACCTCGTTGTTGGTCACGTGCTCTGTCCAAGGGATCTTCAGCATCCTTCGAAAACCCCACATCTTAAAGGCTTCTATAAGCCTCACACTTGTAATTCCGAGAGTCCATGTTTCCACTCCGTATAGCAATATGGAATAAATAAACGTTTTTACAAATTGGTATCGGATATCCAACGATATTGCATAAACCAATAAAAATATTAAATTAATTTTTAGTCTTATCTTAAATGATATAATTTTCAGGAACTATAAATATAATTTCCTAATGCAAAACTCACATCACCAACATAAATGTACTTAATTTTGTAGTAAAAATAACTTTATTTCTATGCCAGTTTAAAAGCAAAAGAGTAATAAAAATGATTTTTATGATGATATTCATAAAAGAGAATCGAAGTAAAATTTAAATATTGAGTTTATTATTCCTAAAACGATGTTGCTGTAAAAACGAGAAAAATCATAAAGTCTTGCAGACTATTAACAAGCTTATCCAAATATATTAAGGTTTTTACGAATTAAGTTTATAAAGTGCTTTTTTAAGAGTAAATTAAAGTAAGTAGGATCAGTATTATTAGTATATAGAAACTTAACTATATAGGTCTGTAAAAGGCCGCGTTTTATCTGCCTTACCTGACATTTTTATTAGAAATATAACATAATGCTATATACCTACATTGCAATATCACTTAAGAATAAATCTAACGTTTTTTAGGAGAGCGAAAAAGCTGACTTTTTCCCTGGTGGCATACATTCTAAATAGTTTTATTGCATATTCATTTATAACATACTGGCTTTTTATTGTTTGTAATAATAAAATTCCTAAAGATAAGCTTACTTATATAAGAATTGCTGTAATATGATTTTAAATGTAATGTATCAACGAACATCACCCAAAAGCTCTGTGTTGTTTTAACGTTGGTTTTATGGGTGACATACATCGATATTAACACTGAATATTATGTTACAGATACCTAACAAAAATTATTAACATTAAAAACTAGTAAAAGTAAAAAATAGTTTTATTCAGATGACCCAATAAATTTAAAATAAATTGATTTTTATTCTTTCTTTTTTTGTTTTAACTTGGTTTGATTTTGATTTTTCTTCCTATTCTCTTATAAATGTTTATTTTTCTTACTCGTACTTTTTTGTCTGACACTTCTTGTTTAGGTGTGGTAAATGGTCATAATTACTATGAAAATTCAGTGGAATTAGACATTTTAGTTCTTGTAAATGTTTCCATTTTGCCAATGGAATTGGAATCGGATTTTAACGTAGAGCTAGGGATTCCTCGTCAATCGGCACTTCAACTATTCTTCCAGGTAATGTTTGGTATATATCTTCGTAGTTTAATTTATATTCAATACTATTGATGCTATATTGTAGACACACAATGTTTGTGACGACCGGATCACCTAATTTTTTATTTGGGAGGATGGAATTATAATACTACAATTTGGTAGCGGTATAATCTTTAAAAAGCTATGTGTGACACATTTTACGTCATATGGAAATGGTAATAATCTGACATCCCATAAAGCAGTCATATAATCAGCATGTACATAAATATCTTTGTTTTTCAAATGCCGCTCAATACAGTCGTGGACAGAATCTATGTGACAGAATAAAGAATGCTATGACCATCAAACCATCAGCCTAATAGGCTACACTGTTAGAAGATATTCTTAAAAATTATACATCAAAAGATTTTTAGAAAACTGGTTACTGGTTCAGTTATTAGTTACACTCACTTTGACTTCAGAAACGCAATGAGTACAATAGAGGCCTTGTTTGCCTTCTATTTCCTTGATTGCAGCAAGGAATTTGACAAAGTCATACATAATCCTTACCTAAAGCTACTTCAAGAGAAAGTTCAGAAAGCACTAAAGAAAACATTAAGTAAAATAATTAAAGGCAATGGAGAATCTATAAAAACATCAGATACGCCGATGATACATTAATAATTGCAGAGTCGGTTAAAAATTGCAGGTTTTGGCAAATAATATTGTAGATAGTAGCAAAGTGACCGTATTTACTTTAAACATCAAAAAGATGAAATGCATGACAATAGTAAAGACACAACAAAAAGAGACGTTATTTATTAGGGACGAACTCGAAAAAAAAAATGGGACAGATATACATACCTGGGAAATAAAATAACTGCAAACAATAATTATATATACGGGATCAAATTACGCTCACTGGAAAAGCACACTGAACATTCAATAATATAAGAAAAGTACTTTGCAGCAATGATCTAAGTCTGCAACTCAAAGTTCGAATACTGACGTGTTATGTATTATCTTTGTTATTGTATGGAATGGAGGCTTGGACGCTAAAAAAGGATATAAGTAACAGGATAGAAGCGTTTGAGATGTGGATTTATAGAAGAATTTTGAAAATAATCTGGATCAATAATGATATGAACAACGACTTTTTAAAAAGAATGTACAAGAAAAATGACATATTATATACAATTAAAATAAGAAAATTACAGTATATTGGTCATATCATGAGATATGAGAGATATGCGTTGCTGCAGATCATTATACAGCGAAAGATACTGGGCAGAAGAAGCATAGGCTGACGACGTATATTCTGGTTAAACAATTTAAGACAATCTTACCATTGTAACTCTGTTGAGCTGTTTAGAGCAGCTGTATCAAAGGTGAAGATATCTGAAATAATATTCAACATTTTTAGAAGAGACGGCGCTTAATTCTTTAATAGGCAAGATAGAAATAGCAAGTTTTAAGTTTCAGGAATTTTGGTTTTAGGGTAATTTGAGTGTGATAAAACGAATCTGAAGTCAGTTTGGTGATATTGTGTGTGTGTCTGTTTGGTCGCCACCTCAATAAATGGTAAACCGTCTGCTGACGGTCTTGTCGTTCAGAAGAAAAATTTATGAAAACACCATAATTAATTAGTTGTTCAAAAATAATATTTTTATTGAAAAAAATTACAAGTAAATAAACAAAAACGTATCAGACTTTGCTGTGATACTTTGTGAAGCAACTTTTACCTATCTTGTTACATAAATGAAGGTTGCACTTGGTGCAAAAGGAATGAGTGTCAACATACAGTTTGCACGACTATTTCGATCCCCATTCAGGCCAGTGATTTAATTCGTAGTATCTTACTTTATCCACCTGATGAACAGCTCGTCTACCGACCGCAGAACTACTAGATGTCTGTGGAACGGACGATGGTCTTCCGATTTTCAATCAAAATTGTTGCATCGTCATTTGTCTTTCATCTTCATCGGAGACATTTCGATTTTTCTCGACATTTACGCGTCGATAAATAACTAAGGGATTGGTAGTCACCATATCCAGTAGATGGTAGAACATTCTGGTGGCTATGTCTATTGTTTTGATAGGAAGTCCATTTCGACCCACACATAAATCCATGAGATTTGTATACGTACACTACACCTCCCATGTGAGAGTTGTATTTTCGAATGATCTGTGGACATCCAACCTCGATGTATTTGTTTGCTTTCTGATCATAACGGGCCACCTTAGCCGGTAGAGTAACTGATTGGGTTTTGAAGAAAGGTTTTACACCAACAACGAAGTCTAACATTTTCAGTGTCTTTTCACAAAACTGTGCTCAGATCGACGCCATAAGCTGATCCGCAATATTCGACAGAATAAACTCTTAGAGATTAGAGGTAATAAGTTGTAGAAGTTATCAAGTTGTAGAAGTAAATGGCATGATTCAGGAAGTCTGGAACTCTCTGCAATAACTTGATACCAACGTTTCCTGTAACACCTATGTCTGGGGTGTTAGGAAAAATGATGTTTCTGGTTTATGTTATTTAAGTAGCATCGGTCGAACTGAGTGAAGTACTACTGATATTCAGTGATAAATTTGCAGCCTGTAGAAATGTAGTGGTTGAATCTATGTTTTTCATGCATTCAGTTATGATCTCATCATCCTCGGGCGTTATTGCATCACTCTTGTAATCCAGATCGCTGTCTACGTTATTAACATCTTCATCCGTAAATGATTCCATAATGTCTATTACTTTTTCTTCACTTAGAGTAGAGATATTGAATCCTTTTCCTGTCGCCCATGCTCTACTACATCCTTCTACACCGCGTTTACGCTCTATTTTCTACACAAAAAAAAATAACAGTACGTTTAGTAGGTAAAATAAAGAACAAAAATACGCATAATAATAAAAAAAGAATAGAAAAATTTTGCACTCAAGCGACAAGACCGTCTGCAGACGGCCTTTACTAAATGCATGTTATTTTAAATCCACTGCTTATTTCCTCCACACACAGTCCTCCTCCTCAGTCCTAATCCCTTTTGGGATGTGGTGATACCATCAGGCCTTTACAGTTTTTGCACGATTATTCACGTAACCCTTAATTAATCAATATTTTTGTTTGATCTACCCAACGTCTTGGAGATCTTCTCCTAGGTCTCTTTCCTTTAAGTCTACCCTCGACTATCAGTTTTTTCATCGTGCCTGTTCTTCTAGTAATGTGTCCAAAATACTGCAAATACCTCTGTTGTGTTTAAGCAATCTATCCTTTACTTTAAGTTGTTCTAATATCGATACGTTAGTGCGATGATCAATCCAGGATATTCTTAACATGCGGCGGTATACCCACATTTCAAAAGCGTCCAGTTTATTTTTATCCGCTTTCTTTATGGTCCACGTTTTGGATGCATATGTCGCTATGGGAAAAATGAGCGCCCTTACCAGCCTTAGTTTTGTGCGTATTGTTATGCTAGAATTTTTCCAAATTGCTATTAGTTTCATCATAGCTGTTCTAGCAATAGTCAACCTTCTACGTATCTCTCTGTCACACCCTCCGTCATTTGTTATTAGGGACCCCAGGTATATAAAACTATTTACTACTTCAAAGCCCCCAATTGCTTTAATGTGTTGAATATTATTCCGAGCTCTGTCTACTATCATGATCTTTATCTTACCCCTATTTAGCTGCCCTTCCATCCGTCTAGTACCTTTCGCATAATGTGTTCGCTGTAGATATTAAACAGAGTTGGCGAGATTATGCATCCCTGCATGACACCTGCCTCTGTTCTGAAATGATCGGAATGGGTGTTGTTTATTTTTACTGTGCACTTATTATTTTCATATAGACTTCTGATTAGTTGAATTAAGTGGTGGGATGTTTCCACACACAGTAGTAAACCAATAAATATACATAATATCTACCCACCAAAAAAAATCTTGTTTATTTCTCAACTAAAAAGTACTTTTTTAAAATGAATTTTTGTTGTTACCCGTAACACAAATAAGTTTGGCGTCCGAATCATACAAATGTCTGAACACAAATGCCAGCTGCTGTAAATCAAATAAAGCTACAGCATTTAAACTGGTACCGTTTGTTTCGTATTTTCAGTACCTACAAACGGTTTTGTCATTCAGCTCGATCACACCCGTAATTAAAAAAATACTTAGGTTAGAGTAAAGACCGTCTGCAGACGGTCTTGCCGATTAAATGATTAAAGAAGAAGTAGAAGAAGAAAAATTTAGCTGACGATATTTAAATATTGTAGTTAACCTGTAAAAATGATTAAAATTACAATAGAAACGTAGGTAATAAAATGAAGATAATTCAAGTAGGTTTCCATAATTTTTATATTGTTATGAATTTCTGTATACTTTGGGATACCTGGACTATCGCTCAATTTTGAAATAAATCAAAGCAAAACCCGACATTCTTTTATTTAAACGAAGTCGTATCCCCTATAATATCGCAGAGATCTCCTTTTAAGAGCACATAATGAAGGAGCGGAGAATATAAGGTTATGTCCGGTAAGTTGGGGCAAGTTATTTCAGGTTATATCGTTAGTACATGCTCCGCTGCACAATCTCTTCGTACTCCATGGAATTTTGTCCTCTATTATTATAGCTCGGTGGCTTAAACGCTACTACCTTCCTTTATGAGGGTCGTGGACTCGTAGAAATGTGATTGTTTTTAATACTTTAGGGTTTAATAACTTTACCTGTAGATTAAGTAATAAAGGTACTTTAATAAGAGTACATTAATTTGGTAATTGAATTTAATATAGATTTCTGCTTATACGTTTATTTTTTCAGCATAGATATATGTCTTTTCCGTCTGTGTATTTAGAACATCACTTTGAAAATGGTGAAAACGGTGACGAATATTATATTTCAGCAACAAATTAGTTGATAAAAGCATAAACAGTCTAGGATATGGACAAAAAGTTTAATTAAGTGGTTATAAGAGTGACGACTTGAAATACAAACATTTGTATTTTGAGAACGATTTCCGAAGTGGAAATTGAAACGTCAATAAACGTATTTTAATCTTTAATTGTGGCTTATTCCCATTTAAATATAAATTAAGAAAAAACTTGTGTGGTAAATTTTATACCACATTTATAATCGCCCAAAAGAAGGAATTAGTGCATTTGAAATTTTTAGAAACGCTTAAAGACTTTAGAAATAGACATCCTGATATTTCATTAAGGAGACCCGAAAATACCTCGATAGCTAGAGCAATGACATTCAACAAACCAAATAACGTAAAAATTTTCAAAGCATATCTAGAAGTTATCGACAAATATAATTTTCCCCCGAACGAAGCTGCAATGTGGATGAGACTTTAGTGTCCACCATGCTAAATCCACCAAAAATATTTTCTGTTACTGGTAAAAAACAAGTTGGTACTATCAACAGAGCTAAACGCGGATTACATGTCACAATTGTTGATTGTACAAACTCAATTGGAAATAACATTCCTTGAATATTTACATTTTCCAGAAAAAATTGTAAACCAGATTTATTAGAAGGAGCGCCTACAGCTTCAGAAGGATACCCAGAGGGATTTCCTTAAAGGGATTTCTTTAGAGAGATTTTCTCAAGAATTGGGGTGGATTATAGGTAAGATCGTTTTTAAATAGCTGAAGCATTTCCAAAAATTTGGTCATTTAACAAAATAATCACCTGTTTTGCTGGTTCTGGATGGACATATTAGCCATAAGAACTAAATTGTGTTGCAGTGTACACAAGAGAATGGTTCTTTTGTTTGCCTGCCCATTGCAGTCATTGCGTCCCATCACTGCACTGGACGTTTAATTTTTTGCTCCCTTGACAGCGTATTTTAATCAGAAGACAGGAAAATAATTAAAAGCAGTGAAGAAAGGTCAACTTCTCAAAAGCAAATCGTTAGTGTCTTCCGTGTAGCATACGAAAAGGCAGTTACTGTCTAAAATGTAGTAAGTGGCTTTAAAAATACAGTCTCTGGACTTTTGATCCTAATATTTCTCCCACAAATACAAAAAACAAGCCTGATCCAGCAGTATAGTCAGTCAACACTGATAAAGAATCAACTATATCGCAAATTGAAAAAGATAAATCGTACGATAAATCAAACAACAATAAAAATATTGAGTGCGTTATTGCATTCGATGCCGTAAGTCCTCTACCATCCACATCAAAATAAACATCTAAATCAAAGAATGGGCAAATAAGAATTTTTAAATTGTGTAAACATTTATTTTCTAGCTGAGTGCTTTTGCCTTACAAAGCCATCTTTAGAGCTATGCTACAACAAAACACTACTATAATAACTAATTTAAAGTTTACAATGTTTCACTTAAGTCAAGTCACAAAATTTCTATCAAATGATATTGTCAAGATTGTGTGAGATTGTAAAGATAGAGTGAGGACTCAAAGAGAAGTTTGTAATTTATTTATTGCTAAATACTCCCATTGCGAACCAATTTCTTAATCAACAAAAACGCAAAATTTAAAATAATTCGAGAAACGCGTCATGTTAAAGATCTCCCCAAAAGTGGTAGAAAATCAAAACCCGAAGCTAAGAAACTGGACGTTGTACTGGCGTTTTAAGAAAACCCCCATACTAGTTGTGCTAATACTAGTACCAATTAACTGTTGTTAGAGTATTAAAAAAGGAACAGTGGCATCAGTATAAGGTAAATCTGGCCCGGGAGCTGTTAGAAGATTACTTTCATAGAAGAATCGAATTCTGCGAAACTATTATCGAACGATCTAAAAGAGATCAAGTTTTATAGAAAATGTACACTTTTTTTTTTAAAAAAAGCGGCTCAACGGTCATGGAAAGTTCTAGATATATCGATACTTGATAAGTGAAAATCCACACTAAATGATAGTATATAGGACGCAATTTCCTGAGAAGGTAAATATTTCGACCAGCATGCTTCTTATTATCTGGAATTTCTTTAGGATTATCTGATGCTACATTTTGAATCATCAAGTTTCAAATAGAAATGATCTGTGGTTCCAACAGAATTGGGCTCGCTTATACTACGACGTTGAGGTACGAAATTACTTAAATAAGGTTTACCCAAGTAGGTGAATAGGTAGCAGAAGATCTAACGAATGACCACTACGGCCTCCAGATTTGAATCTGTTAGACTTTTATTATGAGGATATTTGAAGAACAAAGTATATCAAGAAGCGCATTAGAACGGAAATTGCACAAATAACTCCTGAAGTTATCGAAAACGTTACGAAAGAATTTACTGCCCATCTTTTTCATTGCATCATTGATAAAGGTCGTCAATTTCAACATTTCTTAGAATTTAATTGTATTTTACCTAATATTTATTATAATTTAATTGTATTAATAACCCAACAGTTTTGGTTAACCTTGTAAAAATATTTAGTCAAATAATTGCATCGTTGCAAAGATAATGTGGATATCTTTCAAATCTGTTTTCCTTAACCTCGGTTTGTATTTAAAAAAATCTCGATCATCTCGATAACAATGATGACGTAATGTCAAATATTTAAATATCAATTGATAGCCAATAAAAAATTAAAATTGAGAATATTTTAAATTTTTTTAAAGTCGTCTGTTTCTAAAATAACAAATTGATTCCACAAAGTTGCTTCATTTTGTAGAATGAATTTAAAAAAAACTCCAGTAAAATCCTATCATGTCCATTTTACGCGTTTTTAGTCAATTATTAAGTTTATTTTAACATACTAATTGATTCACTTTTCGATTTAAATTCCAACTTTTTCAATTCGCTAAACCGTATCCACAAAACCGTTCACACAAACTGCAAAAAATTGGGCAATGTTTACAAATTTTGGCTGTAATAGTAAATTCATTTGACTTTATTCTACAAAGGATATTCCGCATTTCGTGCAGGGCGTAGCGTGCTAAATAATAATTGCCGCGATGAAAGGGGGTGCAAAACATTGCAGTACTCTACACCGAGGAGGATTTTTTATTCAAATTTAAGTTTTTAGCATAACGATGTTAATAGAAACTCCCGAAACAGATCGATATGTTATTTTAATTTAGTCCACGTTTCAACTGAAAAGGTAATTACAATTTGATACACATTATTCGTAAAAAAACAATACCGAAATTAAAATGGCAATAAAATTGTGTGTATACTAATAACAATGTGAAACAGCCAAATAAAATAAATTCGATAATTTTAATATTATTGCATATTCTAAAAACACACTTTACATTTTAAAATCACATCTTGTATTGTAAAAAATTCATCCCTAAATGAATTCTGTTTTCTTCGTTGTCTGTTCAAGAATGTTATTTTTTCTAGGATTAATTAAAAAGTTTAAAACAAAAATTATATATACGAAGACGGTTGCGTTTCGATTTAATTTGAGTCTCTTACCACTCCCTAACACATGTTTCTGGGTCTACCCGTTATCAGAGAGAGTTTTAAGAAGACTGCTTAATTGCTATCGATACTTTAAAAATTATATGTTTAATAAAATTTGCTAGAAGAAACAGGAAGCGTACAAAATATGGCTGAACACTAAGAATCTTGAAGATAAAGAAATATACAAAGAACAGCAAAGAATATTTAAAGATATGACAAGGAACAACAAAAAAGAAACATGGGATGCAAAATGTAAAGAAGTTGACTGTTACATCGGAGGAGCGCGATCATAAGCGGCATGGAAACTAATAAAAACCCTGAAAACCGCCACATCAAATAAAAGTCGAATACAGCCCATCCAGATAGATACATGGAAAGATCATTACGCAAGGGAACTGAATGAAGACAGAGATATTTATAATACTGACTCACCTCAACGAATACGAGTACAAGGTGAATATGTAAACATGGAAGAAGAACAAATACAACAAGCGCTTAAATCGATGAAGAATAACAAAGCATCCGGGCTGGAGAACAAACCAGCAGAACTTCTAAAAAACGGAACACCAAAACTAATAAGCTATCTTAAAGTGCTATTCACAAGATACTTAAATGGGTAAGAAATCCCGAATAGTTGTAAAGAAACATGGATTACTCCAATTTACAAAAAAGGTCCAAAAGATATTTGCGGAAACTACAGATGTATCTCTGTCACCAGTACCTTTAGCAGGCTGTTCGGTAAAATCTTAAAAAACATGACTGAGAAAGAATACGAACCTCATGAAATTGAACAGCAAGCAGGATTTAGAGCTGGAAGATCTTGCGTAGACCACATATTTACCCTAACACAACTGAATGAAAAGAAAGTTGCAAGAAACCAGGAAATACATCTTTTATTTGTGGATCTCACAAAAGCATATGACACGATTCCTGTGAGAAAGCTGTGGCAGTCTCTTGAACGATCTTCATTAAATAGCACGATCATCGCCGCAGTCAAACAATTATACAATAAAGCATCATCAAAAATCAAACTAAACAACACCTTATCAGAAGAATTTCCAGTAACAAAAGGCTTACGACAAGGATGCTGCCTCTCTCTAATACTATTTAAGATCTATTTAAATGAAGCACTAAAACACTGGAGAAGATCATGTTCAGGAATGGGGATCCAACTTGACGACGATACAACATTATATACTCTACATTTTGCGGACGACCAAGTAGTAGTGGTAGCAGACAAGGAAGATTTAGAATTCATGACGAGACGGTTGTTTAAAACATATGAAGAATGGGGCCTCTGTGTAAATAGAAACAAAACGCAATACTTATGCATCGGGAATGAAGTAGAAGATGTAATGGTCAACGAACATGAAACAATCAAGAACTGTGAGGAATCAAAGAGCATAGAGCAAAGAATCGTTAAAGGAAAAAGGGTGATAGGATGCCTAAACCTAATGCTATGGTCAAAAGAACTATCAAATCAAAGAAAGCATCTCCTCTTTAACTCCATCTTTAAAAGTATAGTGCTCTATGGATGCGAAACATGGCAACTTACTAAATCCCTTGAGCGACGCCTACTTGCATTGGAAATGGACTTCTGGAGAAGATCAGCTAGAAAATCAAGGCTTGATAGAATACAAAATGACCATATCAGAAATATAATGGGAGTCAAGTCAACCATCATTGACGAAATTCAAAGGACACAACTGATCTGGTATGATCATGTGAAAAGAATGGACGACGACAGGCTGCCAAACCAAATTTTAAAATGGACGCCAAGAGAAAGAAAAAAGAGAGGAAAGCCAAAACAATCCTGGCTGGGCGGCATTCAGAAGGCAATGTCGGAAAGAAACCTTCACCCTGGCGAATGGAATGACCGACGTAGCTGGAAACTGGGAACCGGAAGGCGGAGAACGCTATAAAAAAACCGGGAAAAAAAATTTGCTAGAACACAGTAGACATTATTTAGTAAATAGTGTAGATTAGATCTAGCAGGACAAAGATGTAAAAAATTTTAAACAGTAACTTGTACAAAGAGCATGTTTCACATATAGGTGGGTCACGTTTATAAGATGAATATGAGTAAATAAGTCTCGTATGTCCAATTCGTAAAAAAGGTCACCAATTGTTTTCTTTCGTTCTGAGTTGAAGGTTTACACTTCTTCTAGTTCCATGACCGTTATCGATCGTTGGATATCATGTTGGCTACCGTATTCTTACCTTGGATCTTTCCCTGAATGACCAGATGTAAAAGATCATATTTTTCAGGGTGTCTCATAATGTGACCGAAGTATTCCAGCTTGCGTTTCTTTATTATATTGACCAGTTGTGTTGTTTGGTTCAGCCGTCTTAGGACCTCCCCATTTCTAACTCTGTCGACCCAGTTTATTTTCAGTAGTCGTCTGTATACCCACATTTCAAAGGCTGTCAAGCGTCTAAGGATAGCCTCAGTTAAAGTCCACGCTTCCACTCCATACATCAGGACAGGAAAGATGTAGCAAGATGTCATTCGAACTCTAAGGTTAATGCTAAGATCGTGACTGCAAAGTACGTTTCTCATTTTTACAAAGGCAGCTCGGCCTTGTTCTATTCGGCTTTTAATTTCTGCGGTTGGATCCCAGCTCTCATGGATATTACTGCCGATATACACAAGTTTCTCTACTCTGTCCAGTGTGGCATCTCCGACTTTTATACCGTCATCCTGTATATAATTTTGTTTGCTAACTATCATATATTTAGTTTTCTTAACGTTGAGTTTTAATCCATACTGATCACAAGTCTGTTTTATCTTGTTCATTAGATTTTGAAGGTCTTCTCCGCAATTAGCAAGCACTAAGGTATCGTCGGCATATCTAATATTGTTAACGGTTACTCCATTCACAATAATACCTTCAGTTATCTCCATTAAGGCTTCCTTAAATATTTCCTCTGAATATAAGTTAAAAAGTAAAGGCGACAATATACAACTTTGTCTCACTCCTCTTTTTATATTTATTTCATCCGACAGTTCTTCAACCTTTGTTCTTGCCACTTGATGCCAGTATAGATTTGGTATTATTCGTAGATCTTTATCGTCCAATCCAGCTGTTTCCAATATTTCTAGCATTTTGTTATGTCGGCCTTTGTCAAAAGCCTTTTCAAAATCGATTGCACAAATGTACACATTTTCTTTACACATAATAACGTAATTTTTAATTTACCAGAATAAGGTTTAAGAAGATTTCCATTTCTTTTTTTACTTACATAAAACTTTATGTGAGATGATATCCACATGTTTAGAGTTTTCTTGAGCTTTTAATAGTTCAAGTTTCTCAATGGCTACCTAACGATAGGATTGTTTTAGGTTTTAAAAGGCACTTATTGGTTCACTTAGGATTACACAATTTGGAATGTCATTAGGATTAAAATGCTGGATAGCTTGAAGAAATACGTAGAGCTTAGATAAGAAAATCGTAAAATAAATGGGAAAGCAAAATTGATATGTGCATCGTTGGTGTTACAAGTGTAGCACCTAATACATGTTCGGTCCAGTCAACATGATAATGATCCAGTTTGTCTATAGGAAAACAAACCATATAAGGTCCTGTACTACGAAAGACTAAACGTGGTGTAGATAGTACTGATAAATCTGTCTTTGTTCTTTTGGATATTTATAAACAGTTGGTTGGCAATGACAGTCTTTCTTGCTACAGTTAGGAGACTTCCATTTTCGCAATAATATAAAACTGGAAGCCAAATATAAAAATTACAAACTGTATGTGATAGCTCTTAGAGGCAGTGGCTTCAACAGTGCAAATCTTACAAATCAGCAGGGTCGATCATTTGAATCTATTAGAAATTAGATCCAAGAAAAAATGTAAAAAAAATATCAAGAAGAAACCGGGTCAAACCATTTTTGTTACATGAAAAAATTCTCAATAGTACTGATGACTGACGTTGACGCCAATTTCAAATTCATATGCATTGATGTAGGAGGTTACAGGAAAAATAGCGACGGAGGCATATTTAAAAATTCAAACACGGGCCAGATATTTAAGTCAGGTTTAATGAATGTTCCTGAAGATAACAATTTTTCGGCTATATTTAGTATTATTGAGTAACAAAAAGTAATATTTAGTGGTTTTTCATGTAAAAAATTGTTTTGTGTAGCACATAGGTAAACAAAAAGAATAATCAGTTTTGTGCAAATATTGTTTATCAGAATAAACATTTTTTAAAAAGGCACTAAGGGTGGCCGCACGCATCGTCTGTCTGATGCTGATGTTTCCATATAAATGAAATGAGCTGACGCACACTGATTAGTCGTGTGTCTAAAGCATGTTTAGGTTCATTTAGTTTCAGTCAGTCTGTTTGATGTTGATTACCGGATCGTCGTTTTGTGTCGAAACATTTTAATGTACGCAGGCACAACGTATTTTTGGAATTCCCTTCTTGAAACCGCTCGAGTAGTCAACAAGAAGCACATGTGGAAACAGCGATATTTTGCTTTGTTTATATTGTGTGTATCATGGAAGTGAACGCAGAAAAATTAATTGTACTGATTGAGGCTAGATTCTTTTCTCATTTATAGGATGCACACAAAATTATCTTTTATTTTGCGTTTTTTCGTCCTGTAGGAGGAACCACTGCCAGAAAACTAGTGCAATTTCGTCGTTATCTGTAGACATCTTTAATAAAACTGATTGCAGTATGGTTTGTGCAAACATGTCTCTTGAAAACAAAACGTTTCTTGTGGAAACAAAAACGTTTTCGTTTCAAACAAAAACGTTTTTGACTAAAACAGTTTTGCTCTTTCTGTGTGCGGCCACCCTAAGACTAACTAAGAAGGGTATTACTATATTCCTTATAAAACTGTAGGAATATTGTTTTCGTTTAAACTTTACTTATGTTGTATATACATATTTCATTGAAATGACATATTTTTGACGTGATTTAATTTTATTAGCGTGCTTAAATCTTATTTAATTTAAATAATTTAATTATTTATGTATTTAACCCATTATATTCCAATATCATATTTTTTGGTCGCATTTTCAATTTTACGTATTTTGGTAACTGTAATTTTTTAATGTAATTAAAAATAGTCGTTGAAATCATGTGAACATATCTTTTTTCAATTTTTAAAATTCCCGCCATTTGTAAAACCACCGTTGCTAAGTTTAGGTTAAAAGTCATAACCTCAAAGTGTCTCCAATGATTTGTGAGGAAAAAAAATTGATAAAGCTATAATATTTACGGACTAAAAAAGCGCTATAGACAAAATTAACAACAATATGATAACTAAAAAAAAAGGACTACAGAGTCTTGAAAGTTGAAAAGAAAATATACTGTGTAAATAAATGTGGACAACAGGAAACATTAGAACACATATTTTGGGAATGCCCAATAAACAAAATAAAAGATTATGATGTCTATTAGGAACTGATCAATATCTTTTCAGAAGCAGATTTTATTTTAGAAAAACAAATGAAGAATCTCCGCCTCGATAACATACTTCTGATAAGACTTTGCCATTGGAACCAAATCACAAAAGTAGCTGAATTTAACTATCTATTGGAAAAACCCCACCGAGGCATCAAATGGGTACCAGTATAAAAATTAATCGGTTATCGAGCATTGTAAACGTTCAAGACTTTTCACCTTTACCATCCTGCAGTTCACCGACACTTACTTCAAATAGGGAAAGTAGAACTGGTTCTGCGGCTTTAATTACACGTACGCCCTACAAAAAAGATTTAGAAGCTAGCAGTAAAGAAAAACAAAGAAAATAATCACTTAAAATTAAAGAGCAGTTGCCAAAATTTAAGGTTTTAAAGAAAACTAAAAAGAAGATGATGGTCAAAAATAAAAAGATAAAGAAAGTAAAAGAAGAATATGGATACCGATCAAGAAAGTGACGCAGAGTGTATTTTCTGCACTGAACATTATTCAAAGTACCAACATGAGAAAAGTAGGTACAGTATTCAAATTGCTTCAGATGGTCACATGAAAAGTGTGCTGGTAGTGACAAAAAGAACACTTACATGTATGATTTTTGTATTTAAAAATAGGTTCCTAATTTTGGACAGGGTATCCAATTTAAGGAACCTTTTTTTTATTTGAAAAAAGTGTCACTTTTACCTAATACTTACATTGTTTAATGATGAAATAAATATTTTAGTATGCATAAGTTATTTTTATTGATGTTAGAGCACATTTTGAGTACAAAATAAATATTCTAAAATGTTATTTTGACCCAAAAAAATTAAAAAAAAACGTATCCAATATTAGGCACCTTTTCTCTATATAATATATAATATTATTGAAGGTTTTAGGCAAGTGTTTTTCACTTATAAATGCACAGTTCCATTGTCGGGACATTGTCATAAAATATGTAAAATAAATATTAAAAACACTTATTCAAATTTTAAATTGGATTTAAAGAAGTTTTTAGCAATTTCTGAATTTAACTGAACTTTCTATTGTAGAAGTTGAAAATTTTTGGACTGAATTTAAAAACGAAGACAATAACGATATAAATTGTGCAATTATTCCATCCGATAGTAATGAATTGACGGATTTAAAAGATGTATTTAAATAAAAACAATTTTAAGCAAAATGAGAAGAATGAGTGACGCGACATTGCCGGAAGTTTCCAGTTATTTACTCTTCATACATACGAAAATGAATGAGGAAATGAAAATTAAGAAGCATGAATATCAGAAGTAAACATTACTCTAACAAAAAAAAACAGAAAAACAGAAACCAATAAATCTTATCTGAAAAACACTGATTGATTGAGTGCAAAGAAACATTAGATCTTGGGCATATTCTCATTGTCCTCTGTCCACAAGTTGCACATCTTCGCTGTGTATCTATTCTTCTTCTTTGTGTGCCGTGCTTGTATTCAAGCGTTAGCTATCGTCATATTGACAAGCTGATGAAATGATTCTCGGTCGACAGCTAGATGAAACAGTTCCTTGACCGTTCGACCTGTCCATTGTCTAATGTTACGCAGCCAGGACAGTTGTTTTCTTCCGACCCAACGTTTTCCTTCGATTTTGTCCAAGTATTGGAGAATTGGACCTTTCTCATTTTGATGATGTTGATCCATTCTCGCTCTTTGTGTACGGTCTCTAGCACGCGTTCGTTAGATATGTGTAGGTACTGTCCACGGGATTCTGAGCATGCGACGGTAACACCATAACTCAAACGCTTCCAATTTGTTAAGATTTTTTATTTTTGTTGTCCAGGTTTCACATCCATAGAACAAAGTGGACCAGACGTAGCACTTCAATACTCTTAGAGGTGTGGTCAACGACAGACTTCTATCCATACGATTATAGCGTACTCCAAATTTACCCTTTCTTTGACTAAATTTGATTTTTGAGAACCTGATCTTTTATGGTTTGATTTTACACCTGATAAATAACAAGGGGCTATTTTGTATCTTATTTCAGGCAGTTAAATGTCCTTCTTAGGGTGCGCTACTTAATACAGTCTTCATGTATTGATGACTGTAATGTCCAAAAAGTGGGTAAACAATGGCCCCCGTCATTATTTTTTTAACGGATCTTGGTTCTGATCCATATAAAAGGCTATGATGACAAGTCTCACCGTTTGTCCAGTAAGGTAACGGCGCCATCTAGGAAAGAAATTTGAACTACCATATTTTAATTATATTTTGTTCTTGAAACGTTACGTTTTAATTTATACTACAAAAAATATTATACATTCACATAATTAATAAATAATATTATTACAAAATTAATTTAATACAAAATAATCAAAATACAATACAAATACAATAATACAAAAAAGTCAGAGAAGAAATCTGAAATACCTTTTAACCTATAAGTCAATTATGTTTTGTTCTTGAAACGATAGGTTTACTTAAAAATACTAACAATATTAATTACATATATTTATACATATAAATTAAATAGATAATAATACAAATATTTATTTTTTTTGCCAAATAGAAGTTGTAATTTAATGGTAAGATTTATTGTTGAAAATAATTTAAAGCTTTATGTTAGTTTATATTTATTTAGTTTATATGCAAGAAGGTACACGCTGGATTTGTAGGTATATCGATTTCATAAGACGTCTTTTAATTTTTTTAAAACTTTTTTATAACGACTCGAGAAATACCGGATCGACTTGGTTAATTTTGATTTTTAAATATTTATATAAATATCTGTTTAAAATATAATAAAATAAAATAAAGTAAAATTAAATAAATTAAATTAGGTAAAATCGAATCGAATAAAATAAAATAAATTAAATTAAAAACCATGGCTCCATGCATAGAAGACAAGAAAGTTATGCTTTCACTCCCAGAATTACAACATAAATATATCACTTTTTGATTTTTTAAAACCATTTAATAAAATATATTGATAATTAAATTAAAGTAATTAAACAAAAATTCAAAATAATAATAAAAATGTAAATGATTAATAAATTCTATTTTATATTTAACAGATTTTGAAACTTACTAAAATCATTAAACAAAATTTTCAATGGAAAAATTAAGATTTTTCAAACTGTAAAGCTTAAATGTGTGACTTAAAAAAATATTAAGAATTCAGTAATAAGCAGATATGAAATTTCATTAACCCACGTTTCCTTTGTTATTGGTCCGACTGGAGCGTGTGATACGTTAAATATAAGGGAAGGATATCACGAATATATTGAGATAAAAGAAACAAACAAGGAGATTACCGAAAGGGCACTATCCAGTGTCTTCATTAATAATGAAAGTATAGTTACATACGAGCTGTCATAGGACACTATGGATAAAATTATTTTAACTAAAAGACAAATTTTGATTTATTAACTTAAAGAAGGCCTCTGGCTGAATATAGAATAAACAAGTGAACTAATCCTAACATGCGACATAGCAAATGAAAGGAGAGAAAATACCGGAGATAATTAATAACAAAAAACAAATAAAGCGACTAAAGGGTACTACAGATTATCTTCATTAATAATGAACGTATAGCGACATACGACATATCATAGGGTTCTATGAATACAAATAAATATACTACAAAGTAATTTATAATATATTGTAGAAGTAAACTTTGTGGTCGTTAATAGTGTCCAGTTCAATTAATTTAAACAAAATAGAAGCTATTCTGCAATAATAAGAAGCATGATTTAACTGTTTAAATTAATTATATATTTCAACCTATCATTGAACAAAGTAAAATTTATGAAAAACAAAATAACAACGTAAATTTTCTGTTAGTTAAGAAGACCTGAAAACATTTCCATTTATTGGAATATTATTAATTAGTGGCTACCATAATCTATCATAAGAAGATATGCATTGGAAACAAGCACTCGATGCTGGTACACCGATTATTTATGATTCCGCCGGTATACCGATACCGATCAGAGGTAGATTTCGCGAAATAGAGCGAGATATTTAACTAAATAATAATGGTAAACTTTTAGAGAGATAAATTTTATAAACATCGATATACCGCATTTGAATTCTTTGCGATTTAATGTTTTTTGTAGTAAATTATAGATAAAATGGTGGTTTCGAAAACACCCAACTAAGATATTTATGCAAGGAAAACCAATAAAATTTTGGTTACAAAATTTGGTGCTTTTGCGCCACAAATGGATATTTTTATAAATTTGGTTCTTATAGTGGTAAATCATAAAATACAGATGAAGGTCCCCCAAGTTCCTGAGTTTTTAAAAAATGTATAAAATTAATTGAACTGGACACTATTGCTGACCACGAAGTTTACTTCTACAATATATTATAAATTACTTTGTACTATATCTATTTGTATTTATAGAACCCTATGATATGTCGTATGTCGCTATACGTTCATTATTAATGAAGATACTATGTAGTACCCTTTAGTCGCTTTATTTGTTTTTTTGTTATTAATTATCTCCGGTATTTCCTCTCCTTTCATTTGCTATGTCGCATGTTACGGTTAGTTCAGTTGTTTATTCTGTATTCAGCCAGAGGCCTTCTTTAAGTCAATAAATTAAAATTTGTCTTTTAGTTAAAATAATTTTATTCATAGTGTCCTATGACAGCTCGTATGTAACTATACGTTCATTATTAATGAAGACATTGGATAATGCCCTTTCGCTAGTGTCCTTGTTTGTTTCTTTTATCTTAATATATTCGTGGATGGCGCCGTTACCTTACTGGACAAACGGTGAGAGTTGTCATCATAGCCTTTTATATGGATAGATGAAAAGACGGGACGGCGTGGACTTTTTAGACAAGCAAATCTCGTTAACAGGACTAAGATTCGTTAAAAAAATAATGGCGGGGGCCATTGTTTACCCACTTTTTGGACATTGCAGTCATCAATACATGAAGTCTGTATTAAGTAGCGCACCATAAGAAGGATATTTAACTGCCTGAAATAAGATGAAAAATAGCCCCTTGTTATTTATCAGGTGTAAAATCAAACCATAAAAGATCGGGTTCTCAAAAATCAAATTTAATCAGAGAAAGCGTAAATTTGGAGTACGCTATAATGGTATGGATAATTTTATAAACTTAATAGATACACAGCTAAGATGTGCAACTAGTGGACAGAGGACAATGAGAATATGCCCAAGGTCTAATGTTTCTTTGCACGATAAATGTCTCCTTCAATTCCACACCACATTCAAGTATTCAGTAAGTATTATCCGTTGCAAGATAATTCGGATGGAATTCCCCAGATTAAGATACTGGGCCGATATCGTGCACAAAAAAATCTGGGTAATTACATCCGAATTGTCTTGCAATGGATAGTAAATGCAGAGGTTCATTCGGTCATTTATGTTAAAAAAAGTCAACTATTTCATTGGTTTATTGAATAGGTTTCGCTTTTATTAATTTTTTAAAAGCTGCTTTAGTTCACTACATGTATAATAAAGAAGTTTATAAGCAAACACCTACAATGTTGGATAACTATATTTACAAAACAACTTGTAGTTTTTTCAGATGCTCAAGAAACTTTTAAGTTTCTCAATATATAGAGCAAATATTTTGACAAAACCACAACTAACTGCAAAGCACTAAAGTCCATTTATGTAATTGTCCGTTGAATTTAAATTTTACCAAAGGTTTTACTTGGTTTTCTTGTGGTGTCAACTAAAAGACACTGCGTCTTTTATTTAAAAAATAGGAGCATCCGCACATATGTTTATTCTCTTTCTCATTGGGTGGTCTTAGTTTCACGGTGCAAATTGTTGAAAAAAATTGGTAGAAGAATATACGGGGTCCGTGGAATAATTTGTTCGAATGAAGGTTGTGAAGGGCAGAATATATGTGTTGAACTCAAATTGTGATGTGATCCTTATTTATTGTGTAAGATGAGAAAGTAATAAATTTAGCTCAAATTATTGATGTCAGTTCATTTATTAAGGGATGATGAATGCTAAAAACCGTGGCACATTTCTAGGAGGGATCTCTTATGATAATTTTGTTGTTTGGTCAGTATTTTCACATTTGCGAAATCAATCTTATGTTTGGTTGAGGCCGAGTGCTATGCTAAGGCACAAGAGAGTTTGGAAATGCTCATAATGCTTTTATGGGAGGTTAGACTGCCTTGAAAAAAGCGGCTGGTCTGGCTAATGTAGCCAGAGTTACACTCTGTACATGGTATGTGATAAACAACATTAGTATGTTCTAAAGGGGTTAATAGAGTTTTGAACTTCAAAAACAACTTTCCCAGGGTTCTGGTGTTTTTATGGCTATTGTAACGGGTAAGTTTCTAAAGAGCTTGTTTAGATTATAAGTAATTTGTGGGAAGTAAGGGAGAGAAGCATATTTTGTGGATCATTCTGGAGTAAACGGGGAATTAATCAATTGTATGTAATTAGAATTGGACGCTAATTTTCTGCTACTGGGAGCTTCTGAAATAGAATCCCGTAACTTTTAGAAAATAAATATTGATTAAAGATAGTGATGGGATGAGAGTTATTAATAGAAATGGATTTAAGTAGATTTAGAGATTTATCTTTGTAAAGAAAATGTATCAACGTAAATACTTTAAGATTAAGTGCTCCAATTTACATGAGAAATAGGAAGGGAGAATAGTATCCCTTTTTTAGATATGCGAATCACATACAGGATATGCGAATCACATATTCGCACACTGGATAACACACTGGGCACGACTGGGTACATAAAAGAAACTGCTAGTAACCATTTCTTTAATAACCACTTTACACACTAAACCAGATAGGTATAAAAATAACCTAGTAAAATCCCTTAATCTTAGATTACATACGTTGACACATTTTGTAGACAAAGATGAATCTCTAAATCTACTTAAGATTCATGTTATTACGAAACATACAACTGAGGCACTTATTGAAGCATATCTTCGCATATATTTAATAAATATACTCAAAAAATAAAATTTTAACAAAATAGATGTACTTACAGACACAGAATTGTCAACTTGACAAATATCATGAATTTACCATTATTCTAAATTTTCAATATTTTTCAAAAACAGTCACAGCATGGAAACTGTGGTTATTTTTATATTTATCTATTCTTGAAATGGGTATCTAAGAAATATCAAGTTAGTGTACAAGACTATCCTTTTTCCATTAAACTATTTTCCCTTTGTAACGGATCCTACGTCTTATTCGACCATTCGAACCGTAACCGATATCTTCGTTGGAAATGTACATTATACACAACAAAAGACAGAAATGTTCTCGACTTTTGCCTTAAAAAGAAAAATGTCACTTTCCAAGGGTTGAGTTCTGACCGCTGATGTGTGAAACGACTATTAGAATGTGGGGTACTCGCATCCTTTTCAATAAAAATTGAGAATACGTTCGGGAAAGTTTAAGGCCCTATGTGTTTACGAGAAGTTGTGGCTGTTAGGGTTATGAAATTTACGAGTATTAGGAAGAAAATAACAGCTATAAACTCTTGGGAGAATTGTTAGCAACAGCTAACAAAATTGGTTAGTATTTATTAATTTAAATGAATTGTTAATCTTTTTAAGATCGAGTCACAAATTTTAATTAGATTAGGAACATTATTCATTTTATCCAATAACTGTTGTATGTTGTTTACCATAAATTGTTAACGTAAGCAATATAAATAATACACACGAAAACACTAAATAAATGCGTCGCTCGTACAATATTTAAAACGTTTTTTTTCTTTTTTAGACTTATCGTCATACGGCCAGACACAAAAGAAATATGCCAGTATCCATCATTATAAAAGGCTATTATAACACCTAATACTCCGTGGAAAAGTAAAAGATACGGTTCTACTAGATTACTTAAATGCTAGAATTATAGTTGGCTGTATAGCATGAATCACAAAAGTTTTATTTAAAAATCTCAGCATTTTTTCCTTTAACCTTCATCGGACGGGACTCCATAAAAAACGAGCCGGAGCCTGAATGGACCCCATTATTAAATGGGTGAACTCTGCTTATACGAAAAAAAAAAAAAAACTGTACCAGTAACACATTATTTCTATAATATTAAATATTTATTCCGTCCTTCGGTGGATACCAGTCGAAAGAATCAGCTGATTTTAGAAAGGGATTCAGCACAAGTGACCATTTACTAAGCATGAAAATACTTAAAGAACGAGCAAATGAATACCACATTCCTCTATATATAGCGTTCATAGATTTCGAAAAGGCTTTCGACAGTGTCGAACATTGGGCAGTGAAAAGTTTTTTGATTAACAGCCGAATTGACCACAGATATACGGAACTAATAGCCAATATATATATATATATATATATATATATATATATATAAGGAAGCCAAAACAAACAATTAAAGTATATGAAGAAACAAAATCAATACAAATAAATAGAGGCGTGAGACAGGGTGACACAATATCGCCGAAACTTTTCAATCAGGCTCTGGAAAATATTTTTAAAAGATTAGAATGGGAAGAAAGACGTATAAAAATTTGTGGACAACGCTTGAACCATCTAAAGTACGCTAATGACAACGCATTGATAACCGATAAAAAAGAAGAATTATTTGAAATGAAAGAACTGGACGTAGAAGCTGGAAAGATAGGCCTCAATAAGAATTACAGCAAGACCAAAATCATAACAAATACCGATGAAGACATCACAATGAGGATCGGACAAGATGAAATAGAACAAGTTCAGGTTTATATATATATAAATTTGTTTGCATGCATTTGTTTTTTACAGTTACTCCCGATGAAGCCATCAAATAAATGGCGAAATAATGAGCTTTAGAAAATACAAAGATTTTTTATTTAATAGACCACATACCCGATATTTCCAACATATTTATAAATTGTTTTTTGGTCGAAATAATCACGTTAAATATATATATATATATATATATATATATATATATATATATATATATATATATATATATATATATATATATATATTAGAAATGATTATTTCGACCAAAAAATAATTTATAAATAAGTTCGAATTATCGGGTAAAGTAGTCTGTAATGAAAATCTTTCGTTTTTCTTAATAACTCAATATTTCGCTATTTATTTAACATATATATATATATATATATATATATATATATATATATATATATATATCTGGGTCAAACTATAAAACTTAACAAAGAAATCCAAACAGCAGAGATAAAAAGAAGAGTTAGACCGGCATTTGGCAAACTAGGCTACATTCTTAAAAACAAAAGATATCCACAGCATCCCAAGACCAATTTATACAATCAATGCGTACTCCATGTTCGCACTTATGGTTCCCAAACGTGGACATTTACAAAAGCAAACATGAACAAATTCATAAAAACCCAAAGAGCAATGGAAAGACAAATGTTGCACATAAGACTAATGGATTATACATAAGAGAAACCAGTGGATAAGAGAGAAAACAAAAGTGAGGGATGTTAGACAAGAAGTTGCAAATTTGAAATGGAGATTTGCCGGACACAATATAAGACAAAAAGAAGTCCAATGGAACAAAATTCTTATAAGTTGGAGACCGTGGGAATATAAACGACGAAGCAGAGGAAATGAGATGGACAGATGATATCAAGAAGCACGTGGGCACTAGGTGGATGACTACAGCGACAGACAGAGTAGAATGGAAAAGGATTGTTCAGGCCTATGTCCAAAGATGGACCGAAGAAGGCTAATTAGATAGATAGAAATATTTATTAGATTAAAGCATACACAATACTACAAAATACATTCTACTGCTGATGCTAACAGACTAAATAACAACTACATACTATTTGTACAATGTACACAAACTATCTCTGATTTTGAGTGTTCTAGACATACAAAATTTTTACATTTTACACATATTTTACTAGTTTTTCAGTCTTTGTCGCTACAACACAGTAGTTTGTTCTACTCTGGGCTCAGTAATATTTAGATTTCGATGTGTTTATTGTTATAACGTCTGAAAACATATTTCTTTGTAAGTTCCTTGCCCAGTGCCAAAATATACATTTTACGCTTACTCATATTGTGCTTTTTCCAATCAGGATATTTTAGTAGCCACAATTTATAGGAATTGATACCTGCGGCATCAATAATATGAGAGAATATAGCCATCGGCCAACGGTTTTATTTTTAAAAGGAAAAGACAGTTAAGATTTGATTTCACGTACAGTGTGTCTGTGTATCCGCTTATACGTATTTCACCCTAATAGGGATCATCGGAGACAGATATTCACAGTCGCTCTGAAAGTGAAAATAAATCTTTTCTGTCTTAGGAAGCAACTCTAACATGGCTTCGTATAAGACGACAATAGCGACATCTGATATTAAAATCCGTAAACTAATTTTCGAAACCAAATTCAGATTTTTGCTTTAATCTGTGCCTTCTAAGAATTGCAAGGCAAAACAGACGTTGATAAAGATGTTATTAGAGACATGGTGAATCTAAAAATTGTATTCGACGACATGTCTGATGATCCCTATTAGGGTGAAATACGTATAAGCGGATACACAGACGCATTGTACGTGAAATCAAATCTTAACTGTATTTTCCTTTTATTCCGATATACTCTGTACGAGTACTAGAAACCAAATTCGCTAAGGTTTTTGCTTAGTTGAGGAGACATGTCATGGAATGCAATTTTTAGATTCCCCATATCTCTACTAACATCTATATCAACGTCTATTTTGCCTTGCAATTATTAGAAAGCACAGATTAAAGCAAAAATCTGAATTTGGTTTCGAAAATTACTTTATGGTTTTGTTTTTCTTTTTACCGTATATTCTTTAGATAACTTATCGGTTATATTGAAGGCTCCTTTCGTCATGTTGTAATGTAGAATAATTTCAGGTTTATAGTAGTTTTTCACCAGCCACTTTGTCGTCAACATGCTCACTTGAAAGTAAGATGAATGCAGTTCGTGGTTTTGGAACATAAGAGACTAACTTTCGATGTTTTCTAAAAGCAAACATACTTGAATAATCTGTTTTATATGATGCTGATAAAAGTTTCCTTGAAATAAACGTTTCAGTTCCACATAAAGTTATATTCTTCTCCTATAACTTATACGCAAGTTTTGAACTTGTAAAAAAATTGTTAGTTGTTATTCCAAGCCCTCCTTCCAAATGGTTTATCAAGTCTAGGACAACTCTTTGGCCTTGAGCTTTTCCGCCTAAGACCTTCTTTTTCTAAAAATTAGTAGATTTAAAAATTTGCTTGTTGGCAATTCAAAAACTTACCCAAACAAATTTGCATGTTTACAATAAAGGAAGTAGTGCTGTCTACAAAGGCCCATATCTTTAATCCGTACTTGTCAGGTTTGCTCTTCATATAAACTCAGAATAGTGCTTTACCTCTAAAAGGCACGAGCTGCTCATCTACACACAAATGGTCGCCTAGATTAAGTGATTTCTGACAATTAGAAATACAAATATCACATACATCTAGGCCATGTATATTGAGGCCAGTTTATCCACTGATTTTCGTTCTGGTCTGGTTTTAAAATTATCAAAACGTATAAATAAAGTTATTTGTTTGAACCTATATCTAGACATAGCAGCTGGTATTATAGGACGGCAGTAAGCAATATCGTCACACCAAAGTATACCGATCACCTCTTTTGATCCACGAAAAGCTCCAAGTATAAGCAATACTCCAATATAGGCTTAAATCTCTACAGAATCAACGCAAACATACACTTTAGTTTAATTTAGGTTTTCACTATTCCATTTATCGTGATAAGCTTGAGCCTTCCGATTATTTTCCATACATTTCATACATTAAGTTTTATTCCTGACGCTAGTTTATTTCTTTCATCTACAAAGAATACAGGTGATTACCATGGAAATATGAATGCAGATATTTTTGAAGAATGGTTTAAAGAAAATTGGAAAAATTGATAAAAAATTGAAGCGACCATCCATAATAGTGTTGGATAATGTATCCTACCACTTAAGAGAGTAGAAGAGAGATTTCCTTTAAGTAGCTGGACAAAAGAAGAAATAAAGTTGTGGTTGACAAAAAAGAAAATTGATCACAGTGACATATTTTTAAAAGTCGATTTACTTCAAAGTCTTTAAAGATTTACTGACCAAATGGCTCTTAAATATGACCATGAAGTTCTTCGACTGCCGCCCTACCATTGCCACTATAATGAAATTAATTTGGTTTGGGGCATAGCCAAAAATTTTGATGATAAACATGCATCCAAAACAACAGATGATGCTAGCCTTCTTAGTTTATGGAAAGAATTGCTAGAACAAATAAAGGCGGAACAATGGCAAAAATTGTATTATACGGAAGACATAAATGTTCAGTCTTTTTAAACCGAGCGAGTTATAGATAAGGTCCGGCCTCTAATTATTCGGATAGACAATTCAGATAGTGACGACTCTGATAGTCGTTTGCTAAAAAGAAGTAACAAAAAAGTGTTTCGGGAATTTAATTCGGACTTTGTGGTGTATTTTAGTTAAACTATAAAGTGCCTTCGGTCTAATTACTGGACTGCATACTCTCAATAGCTTTGGTATTAGTTACTGGACTACACGTTAACCTTTTGTTTTGCTGAAAACTCGGAAGTGATTTGGTGCCAATTTGTTTCAAGGTTATATTTAATACAGTGTCTGTCGAAAGTAAAGTCTTGGATGTATTTTATTTAAATTTGGACATACCAGCAACTTGGCAAGTATTTTCCAATTTTGCTGCATGCAAAACCATTCGTATAATTTTCACTCTACTCAAAATAGAGACTTATAGAGACCTTGGTGAACATTTTATGTCGATAAATAAGTCAAAAATAATCGAGTATTCGAAATATTTCGTCCCACCTCTTTTAACACGCTTGGTATATACATATTATATTTATTTTATTTGCCTTCGATACAGTAAAATGCAATATTATTACTGAACATAAAATACAGAAAATTAAATATTTTTACTTTTCAAGCGATTGGAATTAAATATTACCGCCCTACTGTTTGAGGCCCACTGATCATATCCTTATTGCATAACGGCCGTCATGTGGTAAAAGGACTTTACTGGTCCAAAAACGCAACATTGTGGAACCCCTGCGTTTATTGTATTAAATTCAGAGTACTTGTTTTCCATTTTAATTTTAAATGTTCGCTGGGGTAGGTATGAGTGTAATATTTCAACAAGTTGCTTAGGAAATATTTTTTAGCTTCATTAAAATACTTTGTCAAAATGCTTTTGCAGTATCCACGAATACTGTTGAACAAATTTTGTCCCCAATGCTTTCTCTATTTCAGCTAATATTCGATGGATCTGGTCAACTATGGAGTGTTTATCACAAAATCCAAATTCGTATGTTGGATTTATATTTTTCTGTTCAATTATTTGGTTAATTCTTCGTAGTAGCAATTTTTCAAACACCTTTGAGATTATGGATAGTAAGGAGATTGGCCTATATGATGTCAATTCATAGTGAAATAATCCTACTTTGGGTAATATAATGACCTCTACAGATTTACAAAGGATAGGAATATGTCTACGTTTAAAAGATGTATTTATTGAGATACTAAACTTTACTATGGCTTGTTTAGGTAATTTTTTTAGTATATCATTATTGATCATGTCAAACCAAGGCGAATTTTTTGTCTTGATGTTCTTAATTAATTTTTAAACTTTTTTTGCACTTTATCTTTGGGATTTTTTTGCCCATGATTTGTTTTCTTTTCGTCAAGGAGGTATACGTTAAACTGACTTCTGACCGCCGTCCAGAGGAAGTAATTGGTACATTTATCATAAATTTGATCTCTCAGGTACTTACTGATTGAATCGTTTTTAAAATCAACTAGAAATAAGTAGTACTAGGTGTTTTGTTTATCAACAATTATACTTAGATAAACAAGTTCTTGTTTTTATTGCATCAAAATAGACTTTGTTATTTTTGTCTAGGCACCTGCTGCACTGTATGTTGATCTAGGAATTCAGAGAAATGTTTATATTTATCGGTGAATATAAAACGTGCTGGTTCACAGTAAAATTCCTGTAAAGTGGAGAACTTGTTTTTTATTTTTTTGACCATTCTGGACTACTTTATTACAAGTTACTGTGTTTTTATTTTTGATTAAAATCAACAAGGAATAGGTAGAACTAGATGTTTTGTTTATCAGCAAACAGTAATTATTATATTTAGATGAGAGTTTAGATAGAGTTTGTTATTTTCTTTGACATTTTGGTCTGCTCTAGTTATTGTGTTTTTATTTTTGATTATTTTTAGCGATTTCTCTTTGCAGCTATTGTGTGAGCCTGCTTAGCTTATTTTAATTTTCAGTTATTTGAGTCCTCTGCCATACCTTCCGAGCCTTTCTTTTTTCTTAAATCAACTCTCTAGTTTCTTTGGGGTAATTGTTTCCTACTGATTTTCTTTAGATCATGAGTATGTTATTCCACGCAGCCTGTTGGATGTTCATGGATATCATAAATAGCTCAGATTCTCGTTCCAATTGTTTTATCGTTTAAATAAATCCATTAAACTCAATTTCCTCATTTATTTCTGATTGGAAGTTTACCCAGTCCGTAAACTTATTGGTCAATGCGTGTTTCACTTCAACGATAACAATTTTCTTACTTATAGTTAGTAAAATTGGGGAGTGGTCAGATATAAGCTCCTCTACATCCCTTATTTTTACAAAATTTGTTGCTACACTTCTGGATTCTCTTTGCATCACTTGTTCAGTAAGTGGGTTTTCCAGTAGAATGCCATCTACATTTGTGTCTAGTCACAATATGCTGCAATTCTTTACATTTAGATGTTGCGAGCCTGGAGCCCCAACAGGTATTTTTGCATTAAAGTCTGCGATAGCTATGTATTTTTCACTCAAGGTTAATAAGAATGTAGCATATTCTTCTCTTTTAACACTATGCAGGTTTGCTTATAAGGTTTAACACTTATAGAAGCACATTGTATTTCTTTAGTTAAAGTTTTTTCACGTTCCCAGTGGAAAATATTATTTTAAATAGCGACAGCAGCTCCACCTCTGTCTAAATTTTGTGGATAAATGGTATGATAGATTTGATAACCTTGCAGCCTAATAATATTTATTTTCTGTGTTTGAAGGTTACTTGCTGATGTTGTAAAAGTCTATTTGTATTCTATTGGAGTGTCCTAAAACCGGATGTATTATGGTCTCATTAATATTGACTTACTGTATCATACTATACTGTATCATACTATACTGTATCTGTATTATTTTTTGCTTCAGGTTGTGGTACTTGTGCGTAAAATACTTCAGCACTTCTTAAAGTTCGGTAAATATTGTCCATATTTTTCATATTTAGTCTGTTCTCGAAAGTACTGTTATTTGTATTTTAATTTATCTGTGTTTGTAACGCTTTTGCAGTACTACATTCTTTATAGTTAGCTATATTCATTTAGTTATTTTGGAGCTATATTTTTGTGTTTTTTACTGTACAGTTATAATAAACATCCGACGTTTATACCGTTAGAATCATATAATGAAAATTTTATAATAATATAGGAAAGTAGAGTAGAAAGTAATAAGATTGCACATGTAGTGCGTTCTTATCCTTAATGCGAAACATATAAGAATAAGGAATTAAAAAAGCTAAAGTTAAGTTTGTTAGTAAATAAAACCGGAAAAGAACATAAAAGTCAAACGTTTCCTCGAGATAAAAGGCCTTGAGGACTAAGCACATCCGTCTTACAATATAAACAGTAATTTGTCTAAAAGACTGCGGAATTTTTCTGCCACACTGCCCACCTTTTTGAGCAATTAACAATGCGGAACTTTATTAAGTATATTCCAGAAACTGAAAAGAATGGGCGAGGCCTTTTTTTGTTTTAATAGTGCCGTTTAATTAACTGCTTTTTAAATTAATTTATTCTTCGAGCTGCATTAATTATCCGAAGGCAATCTACGTCAAAAAAAAATAAGAGATCATTTAAAAAAGAATACTGATGATGTGTACGTATCATTAAAATATGTTTAGAAACAAGAAAGTCAATTTTAATCACTGTACAAATATTTTCATTGTAAGTTCAAGCACAAAATTTGCGCAGAATATTTTTTTAAAATATACGGGTTTAAAAACATTATACAAAATAAATTTCAGGTGATAAAATGTTAAGTAAATTATGTTTTTTAATTTAAAATCATAAAGTACTACATTTTAAAACGTTAAGCGCCACCATGTTAAAAAGACACAATTTTGGGGGCCATTGTGTAAAATTCATAAATATGTATCAAAAATGCCCCATTTAACTGTATATTTTACAATTTGTGTAATAAAATGTTCTTTTCTCATAAAAACGTTGTTGTATTGAACTTGATTCAAGTGGCTTATTTTTATAAATTGACGGTGTTGGCCACTTATGTCCATTTGGATTCAGCATTTGAAACACGTTTGCTCCTGTCGGATTTTGTTGAATGCGAGTGTTTTACATGCAGTTGCGAAGTGCCTTATGTTGTGTCATATATTGCAAAGTGTCTTATGTACTGTCATATAACAAAGAACAGGAATGTTTGTCACTAATGTTGGACCCAATAGCCTTTTGGACGAAGAGGAACCATTTAGTGCAGGTGAGTCAAAGTACAAAAAAAAATCGATAAGGATATTCTTGTCGAGAAAAGGAACGACTTTTACTAAAAAATGTGGTAAATATGAAAAATACCGAATTTAATGTTTTTCTGGTAAGTTCTCTAACCCTACTTTATCTTTTTATTAGTACTTAAATAATATGCATTATTTAGCTTCCGATAGGTATAAAGACGATACAATAGAAGTTGTAAAGCTTGGTCAATCATGACATGTCATGATCTATTTCTATCTCTAGAAATCTAGATATTATTTTAAGTGAGTCAGTAATTATATGCCACAGACGCAGTTATTAAAACACATTATTCAAATTGTTTCTGACTTTCTTAAATCTATTGATGCTTTTTCTGGAATATCATCTGCTAAAACGGCTTTACTTTTTTTATATTTTTAAAAGTGCTGGGGTAACCTGCTTGCTTTTTATTTTGGACACTAAGGCGGATTTGTATTAACGATATAAACGTGATGAGGACGTGTGTATGAAACTAAAACTGACAATTTGAATAAACTCAAAAACAAAATAAAATAATTCTAAAAAATTGTTTGAGTTTAATTTGTACAGTTAAGATTAATGACGATTTCATCAATTTTTTTTGTTGCAATTAAAAGATTATAAAAAACATTTACGGTAGTTACCGCTGATAACGCCAGACATATATGACCTACATAGATCTTGACTTAAATGACGTAAAAAAAGTTAGAAGAACAAAATGAAAAACATTAGAAATGATTACAGCAAATAGGAGCCGATGGATGTGTTCCTTGTCTAATCAGTAGACAAGTTTTCTTGTAATTATAATATTATATTATAATTTAAAGTAATCTTTGATTGTATCCTTATCAAGGTAGCAGTGTAAAAACTGAACCCAGCAAGTCTAACTGAAATTAGTCTATGAACAATCCCCAAGCCAAGGCGTAAGACACCGTGATAAGGATACAGCTATAAGGCGTTAGAATGATAGTATTGCCAACGATTTTTTTGGGGTAACAAGTTGTACCCAACCGTATTTAGGCGTTACCTTGCAGGCGGGGCTCTCCGAGAGGTCGATTCTGTTTTGCTAGCTAACTGTTTGACCAACATAGTGAAAAAACTAAAGAAGAAGAAATAACTCACGGCCAAAGCGTTCCCGAGGCCGAAAGGGCAGCAAACTCCGAATATCGAAAGGTCAGGAAGTTCTAAAAAAAGATCCTTATCTGAATAGCAAGGAATTGCAAAGTTCGTCAAAGTAACGGCGGTCGAAGACGCTGATCTCATGACGGATGAAAAGATTATTACTGCAAATGTATCTGGCATCTCTAAAGCCAAAATCAGTAAGATGGGAAAACAAGACCAAAACTATATACAAGAAAAAACAGCTATAATCTAGACCAATCTACAACACAAAACAAAAACGAACTCAGCTACGACCTTAGATTTAAAAAGGACAATAGCAAACCACCCGAAAACCAACGCAAAGTGAAAAGGCTAAGAACCAAGGATGCAACTAATGTGCCGCATCTTTTAAGAATGCGGCAGTAATAACAGGATTCCTAGAAGTCAAGATATATAGGGATAAGCTTAAGGCAGTCCCAGTACCCAGAGGTCGGCTTTCCTAGAATTTAACTGTGTGGATGGCATAAGTATTAGGTGGCTGAAAAAGGTAATTCTAACCCTAAGGTCTAGGGAGCGTGCATTTCCTAAGACTTTGGAGGGGAAGATACACCCAAGTCGCATTCATGCACTGTCTTGGTATGAAATAAAAATGAGAAACGTCTTGAGTCCAAAAGGATCTTTAATAGACTAATGATAAGTAGCCATGAGCTTAGGATAAAAATAGGGTTTTGTGAACCTCATAAATGAATTGTAAATCTCGAGTAGAGCTTAAGAAACTGCAAATGTCACTCTACTTCGTATTGGGAGAGCTAACTTTCCGATACAAGGAAAGAAATACCAAATTTCCGATCCAGGGTAAATCCAAAGCAAAAAGGGTAAATAAGTCTTTGGAATGCTAAATTAATTCGCCAGAACAAAGACTGGTGAAATAACTCACAGCAGAACATTTGCCAAAATTTACAGCATTCCTAATAAGCAAAGACAGTAAAACAGTCAAAGCTATAGCAAGTCTACTAATAGGGTACTGCTAGTTAAAGCAGTAGGCAGTTTAAGCTGATGGAATTGACATAGGAATATTTACATGTAAAGTCCTGCTCGTAATTTTCAAGAGAAAGTTGATTTACTTACTAAGCAGAACAAAACAGAACAAAAAAAAAACAGCAAAAATCTAACAAACTGACAGCCACAACTAAAAAAGCCAGAAACGTTACAAATTGCGTCTTTTTTGTACCTATCTCTTTTCGGTGTAGTGAGTCTAGAGCGTTTATAAAAATAACATATGCCTTTACATAATAACAGGCAGTAGCTACTTTGTCTTTAGTTTCATGCGTGGAAGATAATGAAGCTAGATAAAAAGTATGTGTTTTATCTCACCAGTTATTAATGAAGCACGGGTAAAGAACGATGGACTCAACTGTATTTGAAGAGTGGAAATACGTAACGGGCTAAGCAACAAAACCATTATTTTACAAAAAATGAGTTTTTTTCAGTAAACACAGTGGAAAAAGAAAAATGTTATAATCTTGTATTTTATTGCAAAGTACAAACATTTTTACACAAGTCTATGGTTTTTTGAATTGTTTAGTTACGTACACACTGATAAAAATAATTTCTTTAGTTTAAAAAAATATAACATATTACATGTTTACACTCGTTATACGAGTGTAATACACTCACTAGTGTATTACATTATGTGTAAACATTGAGCCAAAGGTTAAGTTAATAGAATAAAGAAGTAAAGAAGTAAGAATTCTTAGAGTAAAGAAGTCATAATCAATTAGGAAATATCATTTTTATTCAATAGACCTGATTAACAAATTAAAGCAAAATAAAGTGTTTGAGTATTAAAGTAATAATTCTTGAAAAAGTCTTTACTTCCTTCACTTAAGTATCCCATCATTTCGCCAAGGCCCTTCTTCTTGTCCACCATCAACCTTACATTACATTTCATTACAATTACATTCCAAGGGTAATTAAGGACGATGCAACATTTTCCATAGTAATGCCTTTCTTAAAAACGCTCACTTCTTGCCATTCCTCCAAATCACTGAAAGTTTTACGAGTAAGTACTTTTCCAGGTTTATTTTTCACTATCCTAATGCAACTAAGTTGAGAGATTTTGACACGTTGCGTATTAAGAGTTCTTCCAGATGCAGCATCGAAATCATAAAAATCGTTAGTCTCTAATAATGTTGCTACGTAGGGGTGACCAAGCCGTGCAGAAACTATTAATTTGACTAAATCTAAAGGCACCTTGCAACGGGACTTTCTCTTCTTTTGCTCTATTTGTGTGAAATCGCGATCGGAACTTAAAAACAAGTGGCCTGAAACAACGTATTTTTGTTCTATTTTGTCAATAAACCCTTCTGCGATCAGATAAAACCATAAGTAAAGCAACATCCGGTTTTTATTTTGTGCGCCACAATTATCACTCCAGACTATCAATTTACGTTTTGGTGTTATTTTGCAGCAACGCACTGCTTTCAATATTGCAGTTGCAATTTCATTTCCACCCCTACCTGTTTGTCCTTTATGCTACAAAAAAGTAGAAACGCCCTTGTTGTCTCCGATGTGGATACAAAAGTTGTAAACACTCAGTTGCCTTGAGTAGTACATTTTACTGTGTGTTAGAGCAGGAAGACTAAAAACTTGTTGAAGGTCCATACTAAACGTACAAACATCACTATTGGGCATTTGCGACTTCTTGCGATCAATATCCATTTCTGTTCTTGCCTTCTCAGCTTTACGATGGTGTAACTATATGCGATGTTTTTCATTTAGGTTTGTTGGATTGATCTTCATCGAATTATAAAGCAGATCACAAATATCGCATGTGTAACTGCGAGGCTTGCGAAAAGAGAGTTTAGGAAATTTGAGTTTAAGTATCTTATCAAAATATTTTCGGCCTACGTTATTGTCTGGATGTTTTTTTTTAAAGACCGGTGCAATCTGCTAGTGTTTAAATCACTAGTTAAATATTCTTTATTAGTCTTAGCCCTTGAATAGTGACTTTCGTCTCTTGACAAGCAATTCACAAGGTCGACAATCCGTTGATCATCTTCATCGGTGTATTTTTTTACTTTACCTTTATTGCCTCTTATTTCAGTGTAGCTCAGTTCTCCCGTCTTCAGATATTTAACAAGTGTGTCAATGCGTCGTTTGGTAATACCAAACAGGCCTTGAAAAGTCTTTTTACATACTCTTAAAACACTTCCTTGTCCATTTGGAACACTGAATGCTATAGACGTTTGCTTATGACTTGCGTTTGCATCCACATTTTTATGGTGACGGTTTATTGGATGAAGAGTGATGAGTCCCATCAGGTAAGTATTTTGAATTTTTAAATCAGCTATTTTGTAAAAGTCACCAAAAAGTTTTAACTTCTGTTCATGCTCTAACTTTTTGCAGTTATAATTAAATTTGCAAAGAACCTGAAAAATGTTTGTAATTAGCTGCCTAATTTTTAACATAATAGGTAGGTATAACAATGTAAAAAAATCCTATAACAATATTTTTTTAACGTGGTCTAGAATCTACATCAAAATTAAAAGAGCCTTAAGTCTTACGTTATGTTATTGAGAAAACTAAGTAAAAGATACATGCTCTAATAAAATAGAAATCTGTAATATAGCTTACATTATCAGGTGGAGGCTTTTTAGCCTCTACAAGTTTGTTTCGTTTTGTTGTGTAGGCCTCTCCTGCAGTTCACAGCATTTTTCGTTCACCTTAGCAGGAACCTTCACCTTTTTGTCTCTCATTTGGTTTCGTTGTATTCATCTTCAACTGTATAACGTAAAATTGGTAACTTTTGTTTAATTAGGAAACAATAGCATCCAATACAATCCACACGTGATTTTAACTGCCAAAACAACACTGATTTATTCCAGACGCACAAACCTCGACTTAGTGAGTGCACACACATAGCCCACTATATCGGAACAACACCGCTTCACTTAGCGCACGCGCATTCTTTAGTAATACTTTAAGCAGATATTCAAGACACTTATTACTAGGCTTATTGTACAGGCTAACGGCCTAGCTACATATCCCACAAAACTAGAGAAAAAATCGATTTTAAATTTTTGTCAATTAGCCCGTTATAATATCTCCACTCTTGATTTCTTCTTCTTCTTCATGTGCCTTGTCCGTTCCGAACGTTGGCAATCAACATGGCTATTCTGACTTTGTTTACGGCAGATCTGAATAGTTCAGCAGATGACAATCCGAACCATTGCAGCAAGTTTTGGAGCCACGAGTGTCTTCTTCTCCCTGGACCCCTTCTGCTGTCTATTTTCCCTTGAACGATCAGTTGTAGTACTCTATATTTATTATGTCTCATAACGTGACCCAAGTATTCCAACTTTCTTTTCTTTATACTTATTCCTACCTCTCTCTCTCTTTACCTATCCGGCGTAGTACCTCTTTGTTGGTCACGTGCTCAGTCCAGGATATACGTAATATACGTCGGTAAGCCCACATTTCGAATGCCTCTACTTTTTTCATCAATGTTGCGGTCATTGTCCACGCCTCCATTCCATATAACAAAACCGGGAATACATAACAGTTCAGAAGTCGAATTTTGAGAGGTAGGGTGAGGCTTTTAGAGGTGAAAATTTGCTTCATGCTAGTGAACGATGCTCTTGCCTTTTCTACTCTTATACGTATTTCCTTCGCTTAATCCCAATTTGAGTTAACTGTTGTTCCCAAGTAGATATACGAATCTACGTGTTCAATTCTTTCATTGTCTAATATCAGTTGCTGTGGTGGTTTTTGGGTTTTGCTTACTAACATCCATTTGGTTTTTGTGATATTTAGTCTGAGTCCATATTGTGCAATTGTTTTTTGTATCTTACTCATTAGGCAACTCAGTTCCTTCATGCTACTTGCTAGAATCACAGTGTCATCAGCATACCTTATGTTATTAATTATTTCTTCATTCATCTTTATGCCTTCTGTGCTTTCTTCCAGCGCTGTCTTAAATACTTCTTCTGAGTATATATTAAAGAGAATAGGAGACAAGATACATCCCTGTCGTACCCCTTTCTTGATCTCAATTTTATTGGTCAATGTAGATCCTACTTTCACTTTAGCTGTTTGACCCCAATAGAGACTCGCTATTGTTCGAATGTCTCTGTAGTCGATTCCGATCTTATGGAGAACTTCAATTATCTTTTCGTGCTTTACGTTATCGAATGCTTTTTCGTAGTCTATAAAGCATATGTACACGTCTTTGTTCATATCTGTGCAGCGCTGGATGAGTACCTGTAGACTAAAAAGTGCTTCTCTTGTCCTAAGAGAATTCCGAAACCCAAACTGCGAATCTCCAATGTTATTCTCGCATTTTTTGCTTATTCTGTTGTAAATAACCTTGGTGTATGCCTTCGAAATGTGGTTAATTAGACTTATCATCCAATGTTAATCACAAGACTTTGCTTTTGGTTTTTTCGGTATGGCAACAAAAGTTGACTCTAGCCAGTCTTCAGGAAACTCCCCGCTGTTATAAATATTGTTAAAGAGTCTGACGAGTGAGTCTAGAAATTGACTCTGATTCGCACAGCATTTTCAATACTTCCCCGTATACATTATCGTTGCCTGGTCTTTTGTTATTTTTTAGACCTTTTATAGCATTCTTTACTTCTGATTTTAGAATAGAAGGGCCAGTATCATCATTTCTCAGTGTATACCCACTAGGACGGTCATCATTAAACAGTTGTTCCACATAAGTTTCCCAGATTCTAACTATTTTGTCGGGGTCTAGTTGTAGATTTCCATTATCATCGGACAGCCCTTTCGATAAAATATTGAAGCTTTTCTTTGTTGTGATTTTCTTGATTTCTTATACGAATAAAATCATTAAATAATAATTGTGATTTAAAGCTTATAAGGAGGTCATCGGTACAGAAGTTCTAAATACTAGTAAGACAGACTTATTAAACATGCCTGCAGTTTAATTATTACCGAAAGAAATTAAGAGATAACACGGTAGCTTCAACATATCCTACTAAAAATTGCAGACGGATATCTACTGCATATTATCCCTTAATACTCTACTTTCCTTTCTGTTATGAACATGCAAAAGGTGAACGAAGCGATCCACCGAGTAACGTTTTAAAAGTAAAACTAGTTTTTGATTAAATCGCTCCTGAGGAGCCGTTTGCAGCAAGCAGAGTGAAATAAGCATTTGTCTGAAAGATTCTCTCTGGGTAGCAGGTGTCGGCATCTTAAAATGGTTCCCTTGCGCAAATAAAATTTAATGAACGTGATTAGGTAGGAACGAAACACAATCTACTACATTCATAGGTTTATTACAACGAATTTCAAGGGAATTGATATTCTAACGGAGCAGTGGTAAAAGGTTCAACAGGGTGTCAGTATAATTATCTAAAATAGTCATATCTGAATTAAAAAAAAATGCACTTTTACATAATTGTAGCTGATATGCATGTCTAAAATATTTACAGCTCGGATCTTCTTTCAGTAAAACCGGTAGTTGTATTTAATTATGTTGCTGGTAATAGAATAACAACCGTCTAGAAATATCTACCCTCTAAAAGTTGGGAGCCATCGAGTAAAAATACTGACAGCTTTCTTTGAAAGCCAATTTTTAAGACTTCATTTAGCTTTATACTATGTGTCTGTATTTTCAAATTTTTTAAAAATTATGAAACATTTTAAAAATCAAAATAACACATTATGGTCAGTTTTGACATTTTGTATACTTACGGCCAGCCCCTCATGCTGTAACTGTATACATATGGGAGTTTTAAAATGTTTTACTTATTTTATTTATATAAAATTATATTTATATAAAATTATGAAAATATAAATAAAATGTTTAAAAATAGTAATTTTAAAACAAGAATTATTATAAAAAAATGGTACAGTAGTTTCTGTATTTTTCAAAGTTAAATAATATGTTTAAAATAAAATAAAGTAATTTTTATTATTTATATGTTATTTATATATATTACTATGATCTGCTTTTTCTTATCTTTATATTAACTTTTTGTTTATTTCATTACTTTAATTAACTATTCAATTAATTATCTAAGTGTCCCAAATCATACAATCATACATAAAAAACAATCTCAGGGTGTGCTTTTATTATACAAAAAAAAATAAATAAATTAGTAACTACTATTTAAATGGGAATAAGCCACAATTAAAGGTTGAAGTACGTTTATTGACATTTCAATTTCCACTTTGGAAATCGTTCTCAAAATACAAACATTAGTAAATTTACTAATGTTAGTAAATTTACTAATGTTTGTATTTTGAGAACGATTTCCGAAGTGGAAATTGAAACGTCAATAAACGTGCTTTAAACTTTAATTGTGGCTTATTCCCATTTAAATAGTAAATATAAATATAGGAATAATATTGTTGATCCGATAATATGGTTGGTCTGTCTCTATCTTGGAATTTCTACAAGAACATGCTTAACACTGAGAGGAACATCACAATTGTCACATAAAGTAGAATAAGTGTGGCCGACTATATGCCCTTCCCTTTAAGTCCAATGTGTGAAGGAACCCATAGAAATTGTACAGTATGGTTTCTGTTTTGTATTGATGCTAGTTCTTTTTTAATTAGGAGAGCAATTGGATGTGTTGTATCTTCTTCTTCTTCCTCTTTATAAGCAATTCTGCTTATTCATTGGTGGAATAATACCTCTATGAACAGTTGTCACTCCATCTTTTGCGCGGTCGTCCGATACTTCTTCTGTCGATTGGTGACGTATCTTGCTATTTTGATGACACGGGTCTCCTCCATTCTGCTTACGTAGTTATTCCATTCTTTTTTTCTATTTCTATCTCTCAGCGTATTTCCTGTAATGCTTTCCAGTACTCTCATCTCTGCCGATTCCAGTAGTCTTTGCGTTATGGCTTTGTCGGGTCTTGTTTCTAAGGCGTATGTCATTATTGGTCTTACACTGGCTTTATAAATGATTGACTTCATCTCAGTATCAATGTGTCTTTTTCGTCATATTTTATTATTAAGGCATCCTGCCATTCTATTTACTTTTTTTAAATGTATCTCTTACTTCTTTGTCCAGGTCTCCAGCTACATAGCGTAATTCCCAGGTATTTTATTTCCATTAGTTGTTTAATACTGATGCCATCAATTTCTATTTTAAATCTGGTTGGTTCTTTGCTGACTACTATTATTTTAGTTTTCTGAGATAAGATAGTCATATTCAATTCTTTTGCTCTTATATTAAATCTGTGGACCATTTTTTGCAGACTATCTTAATCTTGGGCTATCAATATTGCGTCGTCTGCGTAACAAAGTATTTTGATTTCTTTGTTTCCCATTCTGTATCCTCTTCCTTTGTTAACGGTTTTGATGATTTCATCCATGATCAAATTGAAGAGCATGGGGCTCAATGAATCTCCTTGTCTTATTCCGCTGTCTATTTCTATAGGTTCTATGGTTGTAACGATATATATTTGCCTACCATAAGATAAGATTATGGGGGTAGAAAATTGGGGTCTGAAACTATGGGGCGAAGACAGGACAAGCAAAACAATCGTTATATGTGCGAACGGCACTCAGGGGTTGGCTGGAGAGCTAGGCTCGTGGATAAGTGAACAAAAAGGGTGACAGATTGGGATAACTACCAGAATATGAAATAAAAGAATACTTACACAAATCTCCTGGGCAAGTGGGCAAATAAAACAACAAGAAAGGGCTTCTAGCAATTTACAATAAGGACGCCGCTTTGAAGGATCCTAAACTTGCTGGAGGAGAGAAGAAAAGGGCTCTTCCTTCCTAAAAAGTAAACACTCAAAAAAAGGTTAGGAGATTTTTGTAAACTAAAATAAACAAAATGGTTGGAGCAATAAATTAAACATTTATTTGTGTCTCTAACAAACAGTTATCAAAAATACAGATTGCACCAAAAATATACTATATAAATAGTTGCAAAATACAGAATAAAAAAACTTACATGTACCCGTTTATAATCTCTAGGGGTTGGAGATACTACAAAAACTTACAAATGTTACCGCACAAAGATTAACCTTTTTTTTAAACAAACAAAACAAATAAATATCGAAAATAATAATAAAAGTAACATTAAATAAAAAAAAAATACAATGACAGCTAAGTTAAACCATAAAATTTACAACTTATTAATTATTATAAAATCCTTTTAAATTTTAATGAAAGCAATCATTACTTTTAGCAAAAAAATGTCTGTCTTACTTTAAATTTACACAAAAATATGTTACCTGGATTTCACAATAACACAAAAACAAGTTCCTGAGGTTGAAAACTGCAATTTAAACTCCCTGCCACACGAATAAATCCATCTCCAAATTGTGAGGAGTACTCTGGGGCGGCTTCTTGGGACAAATAAAACTTGAGGTTGAACTCTCTGGACACGATCAAATACAAAACTGCTTCAGGAACAACGAAGTGAGGTGAAGAGGCATTTTACGCAAAACTTGGAAATATGTGATTTCTTAAAAACACGGGAATCTTCATAAATTAGAAACAGTGGCCACTCTTCCAAATTCGACATATTACATAGAGTGAAAATTCCACTATTTTCGGCGAATTAATGCCGGATCACTTATAACCATCACCGTCCCGTTCGAGCAACTCTTCAAACCTGCCTTCAATTCCCGCTCGGCCGATCTTTTCTGTATATCGGCCGGCTACCTACGCCACCCTTTTCAAATCTAACCTGTTTTCGCATCACAATTTCTTAACAAACCGGGGATTTAGCCTTGAATCAAAACAACTATTTTAAATTTGTAGAAATAACACATAACACGTATTAAATTGATTATTTTAAACGTCCTCGTTTTCTAGTTTTAACCGGAATAATCTTCTACCTAACAATGTAACAGAGACAAACACATCTATATTTTGAAACAACTGAATACAAAACTTAAAACAGAATTTTTACTATTATATAGATATTAAATATTAACAAATTTAAAACGCTACATGGTTCTGTAAGTTGTCTACCCATTTTAACTCCATTTTGTTGTTTTGGAAGAAGTTATCGATAGTTTTTATAATATTTAGGGGAACTTCTCTATTATAGAGAAGATGGATTACACTAGAGTAGGTATAAGTAATTATACTCCAGTGATTTCTCAGTAATTTGCTTTATAACTAATATTGCATCTGTACACGATCTTCCTCTACGAAAACCTTGTTGTTCATCTGCTAAACTTATCTTCTAATTTATTAGCACTTGTAAAATTTTAGTTGCAAGTTTTAGCGTAGTATTTATAACTCTGTAGTTTTCTGGCTGTTTTCTATCTCCTTTTTTGAATAGCAAAATTAGTTCGCTCGTTCTCCATTCTTGCGGTATTTACCTGCTACTTTTCTGTTGTTCAGGTTTTTAAGTATTTTTCGAACTTCCTTTACATTTATATTAAGTTCGTTCATTTGTGATAATTTTTGGTGTTTCCGGTTCTAGCGTCATTTGTTCTTTCTCTGTATATAGATTTTTTTGGATAGTCAATCCACGTATCCTTTTGTATGTGTTTTAGTTCTATTAGTTTCTTTACCTTCGTTCTTTTACCTCTTATGAAGCGCCATATTTCCTATTGCAGACCGTAAAAATCATATTCCATTTCTTTCAAAAAGCGTTGCCAGTGATCATTTTTGACGTGACAACGTCTTAAATTAGGTTGTGGCTCGGAGACATTTAAGAAAAAGTGTAACGCCCGCTCACGTCTGTTACAGTGAGTCACCGAACGAGAGAGAGGCCCGCCGGACCGGCGAATGCCTTGCGTCTCTCTCCCACTCAAACATGATCGGTCCGCTGCGGGCGGCACTAGAGAATTAGGCGCGTTGAATCGCTAAAGTTGGATTGTAAACATTCTTTATAGTTTAAACTTCAATGAAAATTATTAACTGTGTCTAAAGACATATATGATATGAGGTATTTTACCCAAGAGTATTAAGTATAATGAATATACATAAAAACATAATTTTGTTTTCTTAGGATTTAACATTTTGTCAGCACATTATCTCAAATTCACACTTAAATCAATATGTTTTTACTATTAGGTCTGTTGAATGTTTGTTCTTTACACAAAATTTAGTCTATACTTCATATTTATTAAAGGCGGTAAAATATACATTCAGTTGTTTATAAACCACTTTCAAAGCATAAAGAACCTTTTAAGCTTTGTTTATATTATTTTGTGTATATTAATTGAGTTAATTGGAGTAGCCCACTTTGATACAAAAATACAGTCAATTTATGGATATTTCAAGGTGACAATCTAAAAAAAGCTGATTTCCTCCCATGCATTTTATTAGAAACACTTGAAATTTGAAAAAAATTTAAAAATCGTAAGATGTAAGACCTTAATCGTGAGATCGTGAGATTTGTCTTCAATTCGTGAGATCTCACGATAAATCGTGAGGAGTGGCATCACTGAGTGCTTAGATTCGTCATTTACAACAACTACAACAATAAAGGTAAATAATTGTACACTAATATTTCATTATCGTAAACTATGATTGATTGATTAATTGTTAGATTGACACAAAAGTTGAGAAACTGAGTTTATAGGTTATGTCATACTATTGACAAATGTTGATAGTGTTAAGTAAATTATTAATGTCATTCAATTCCTTGTTCCTATTGTGCAATTTAATAATATTCATATCAATAAATATTCTAACGAGAAAAAGACGTTGTCACGTAAAATCTTCGCCAGTAAAACCGACTTTACAGGCAACCGATTTTTTTATTTTTCTTACAAGTGCGTGTGTTTTGTTTCTAATTGTCTAGTAATTATGTATGTGATGTATAAAGCTGGTTATTGGAATTAATGGAACTGAGGGAATCGGTAATTATAAGGGCTTTGAATATATTACCGGAGCCAATATGAGTGAGAGCTTGGTAGATGGTATATAACTCGTCGGTATGTATGCAGCTTAAGGATGGTAATTTATACTCAAGTGTAATATTTGAAGTAACGAAAGGTGCCCTAACTCCAGTAGATGTTTTAGATTCAGATGTGTATACGTGATAGAAGTTAAAAAATTTTCAAAAGTTTGTTGATGTATTTTTTATTAAGGAGTAGGGAGTAGGCTCAACAGTTTGAACCATGTTCTTTCAACCATCAATTAATAGAGTACCGGCATGTAAGTAATGTTTTATTTATTTCAGAATGACGGTATTAGATTTTTGTTTTGATAAAGTGCAGCAACAACCGTTGATACGTATTTCGACCTCCTTAAGTCTCTTCAGAACGGTATAGCCACTGCTCTGAACCAAAACAAAAATCTTTCCCGTCCTAGACAATAGTTATTAAAATAACTATATACAGACCTAACTACGCCATCTAAAAACAAAAAGAGAAATCAAACGACTTCTACTTAGCGAAACCGAATTCAAATCTTAACCACTGTGTTTCCTAAAATTTGCGAAACAAACAGCTGGATGAATTAATCGGCAAGGGAATCTAAAATTGCATTCCACAAGCCGTTCACCCTAGTCAAAATTCGTAGTGAATTCAGTTTCTCGTACTTCCAACGAAGTAAATAACAAAACAGAATGACGGTATTAGATTTTTGTTTTGATAAAGTGCAGCAACAACCGTTGATACGTATTTCGACCTCCTTAAGTCTCTTCAGAACGGTATAGCCACTGCTCTGAACCAAAACAAAAATCTTTCCCGTCCTAGACAATAGTTATTAAAATAACTATATACAGACGTAACTACGCCATCTAAAAACAAAAAGAGAAATCAAACGACTTCTACTTAGCGAAACCGAATTCAAATCTTAACCACTGTGTTTCCTAAAATTTGCGAAACAAACAGCTGGATGAATTAATCGGCAAGGGAATCTAAAATTGCATTCCACAAGCCGTTCACCCTAGTCAAAATTCGTAGTGAATTCAGTTTCTCGTACTTCCAACGAAGTAAATAACAAAACAGAATGACGGTATTAGATTTTTGTTGTATGCCGATTAATTCATCCAGCTGTTTGTTTCGCAAATTTTAGGAAACACAGTGGTTAAGATTTGAATTCGGTTTCGCTAAGTAGAAGTCGTTTGATTTCTCTTTTTGTTTTATTTATTTGTTTATTTATTAATTCATTACAGTTTAATAGACTATTTCACCAATTTGTGGGTCTTACCTTGTCTGCTTAAACATTTTATTCATTTTTAAAAACCACAGACATGTAATATTGGCATAATTACTGTAATTTATATAATTTATATTACCTTTTTTTGTTTTACCTTTATTAGACAACACCCTAATATGGGTTTATTATTTTCAGCATTTAATTAACTTTGTATCGCGACCTGAAGATACTTTGCATATTGTAGAAAGCGAAACCGGTCGTCTGATAGTTAAATTAAATTGATTGTTAGTAAGTCTAATTTATTATTTCTTTTACCTTTTGAAATGGACTCACACAAGCAACACATTCATGATTTAATTAATTTTTCATTGGTGTCTATGAGTTTCATTTGTGTTCGCTTTTTAAAAGTACCCTTTATTTCTTTTACCTTTTTGTGTACATTAAAATTGTCATGCTTCGCTTGTAGTCTTTCTATTTCTTTACATTTCTCTACAGCTTCTTTTTCTTTAGCCTCTCTTATTTTTCTTCTGATGTAAGCCTGCATTTTTTTATATTCATCTTTATTTCCTTTAATTAACCTTCTGCGTTCCATTAAGTGAAGGATTTCTGGAGTCATCCAAGATTTCTTCTTTGTTTCTTTGTTTGGTTTTAGCAGATCTTGTTTAGTTTTCTTAATTATTTCTTCGAATTGATTGATTTCTCGTTGGATGTTATTTTCTTCTTTTAGTTATTTAACTTGGTTGTTAATATATTCCCCCACTTGCTTTTAACTTCCGGATGTTGCAGGGCTGTCATGTCGTAGTTAGGTCTAGACTTTTTCTTTATTGTCTTCAGTCTCACATCCATGACTCCCACTAAAGGTATGTGGTCAGATTCAATGTCCGCTCCTGGATATGTTTTGACAGATTTAAAACTGTTTCTGAATCTTCTATTTACCAATATATAATCTATCTGGTTTCTAATTACGTTATGGGGTTTATCTGCTGGTGCCTTCCATGTATACAATCTCCTCGGTGGTAGTTTATAAAATGTGTTTAGAACCACTAGCTTGTTATCTTCTGCGAATATTTCTAGTCTGTCACCTCTTTCGTTTCTTTGTCCTAACCCAAAAGGTCCGATTAGAGACGTTTTCCGTTCGGTCCCAAGTTTTGCATTGAAATCCCCCATTATGATGCTGACTTCGTGTTATTTAATGGTATGGGATTAAGGAATGCTTATTGTCCAAGGAAAAAGAATTCTTATAAAGTTGGAATAGGTAATCGAAATTTGTAAGGCCATTTTGTGTTGAGTTTGCCTAACTCTTTCCTAGAATGGTGGTCTCACATTCCTATTTTCAGTAAATTTTTTTACTACGTAAGTTTTTAAAACGATCACTGAATATATTTTGTTGTAATAAATTAAGTGTCTATTTTGATTTTAAAAAAAAATTAAGCTCCTGGGATAACTCACTCGACGTATCCGTGTGGAGTTCTTCATCCTCGTATTTGAGTTTTCTGTGTTGTTTCGTCAGTTTCTCTTTTAACTTTCTACATTTTAATTTTAGTGGACGCTTGGATTTACATGAATGGACTTTGTATACAAGTTGTATAAATTCTTGAGTGTCTGAGGTATATTTATATGTAACACTGATCATTTTTAGCTTCTTGAATGTTTTCAAATAAATCAGCTGTTTCTTCGAAGGATAATATTTGTTTTTTCTAGTCAAATAATTCTTTAATTTCTAGGGTTTCTAAATACACTGTTGGTGTTTTTGTTTTTGTTCTTTTTTAATTCTGGATTGACTTTGAAACTACATTGTCATTAGCTGATGTCTCAATAGGGATAGGGATAGGAATTTTTCTCGTTGGATACGCTAAATTCTTTTGATGCCAAATATATTTCTTTTAGATAGTATTGATATTGCATTAACTAAAGTCGATATATCGTGCGTCATTAAGTGGGTTGAAGATTATGTTTTTGAAGATGACGTTGAGGTATTTGATATATTTAAACAGGCACTCGTTGTTGAAGGTGTCATTGTAGTCGTTACTGCTAAATATACTGTAGTAGATACATTTCTGTCTAAAAATGTAGTAGTTGAGACAACTGTATGTGAGTTATTTACAGTGTACTGAGCAACTACTGGAAATGTTGCCGTGTAGTTTGCAATGGAAACCTATATTGTCTAGCGTTAAAAAAATTCGATTGTTAATGTCATCATATGTTATAACAATGGAGTTGAGAATTGGGATTGTGTAGTACATCTTTGTATTCCATATTGGTGGTTCCTATTCACAAAAATGGCATTGAGAAAGTTAGTTTTAGCCCTAATGATAAAAGTTTTTCTCGTTTATTCTATGGAGGAAAGTGGGAGATACATTGGATGATTGAGATTTGGATGAGATTAAGAGTTTTTCACTTGAAGTAGTTAGTCTACTGACTTCATTGTTTGAAAAAAATTGATCTACGATTTGTTTGCTTAATAAATAAATAGAGATACGATTGTTGGTGATTCTTGATATAAAAAGAATATGTTTTGGACTAACTAGAGTGCCCATCGCTAACAAGTATTCTTTTATTTTGACATTATTGAAAGAATTGAAGACTATTGCTTGTAGTTTGTATAGATAGATTAATTCTTGTTGTTTACGTGCTGGAGCGGAATAAGATGAAGGTGGTTGTGAAGTAGATTGAGATAATTCATCGTTATTCTCAGTAACAACAAATTCCATTTTTAACCCTTAACTACTGACGTGGATGTTTCAGGACGTAGACTCTGACATGCGGTATGTCATACCGTTGCCTATTCTCCTTTGTTTTTAATATGAATTTATCTTATATCACCGTATTTGTTTTTTATATTAACTATGGAATGATTTTTCACATTGTTGTAGCATAATATACTGCTACAAGTAAAATAAACTTTACTTTTTCATGAATATTATGAATGCATGCATAATATTTAAAAAAATGGTGGACGTTACTATAAAATCGTTTATAAACTAAATTACAAGAAAAATTAATTACTTGTGACTAACAAATGGTGAATACTGTTAAAAGAAACAGACTAATGATTTAAATTTGATGAGAAACTAAAATACAAAATTCTGACAATAACCAAAAATTACAATAAAAAACTAGTCATTTTGTGCGCAAGGTCCGCAATTTTTCTTTGTACACTGTAAGCACACTGGTTTTCCACAAGAAAAGCACACATAAAAAGTCTTTCGCTTTAATGCACTTGGGCATAAGTAACAAGTAAGTTTTTGTCCTAGTATTCGTTCAATACCACATAATAATTCTCTCGGGATTCTGGGATTTTCGAGTCTTCTTTGTAGATGAGGTAAAACTAATTGTTTCGCCAACTCCTTTGTGTAGTTTAGCCTTTCCATATTATTTTCTTGTAGTGATTGGTACACAACATGTGAATTAACAGCAGCTATATCAATGATGCGGTAAAAAATAGTAAGTGGCCATCGGCGAGAACGACGTTTTACAGAATATTTGGCACACTTGGCATCTAAAGTATCGACACCTCCTTTCATACGATTATAATGAGCTATAATTTCTGGTTTTTCAGTAATCTGATCCATGCCTATTGAATAGTGCATCGAAGAAATAAGTAAAACAGCCCTCGATTTTTTTGACACATGGGAAATTAGGGATAAACTTTCCGTAAATCCGTAAGTAGCTGAATTTACTTGCATACATCGGTGTGGCTGGAATTCCGGAGGGATTTCCCGTTTATTTTTCTTAAGGGTTCCCACATACGTTAACTTCTTTACTTCTAACTGCTTTACTAATTCTATAGAACTAAACCAATTATCAGCTGTGATATTACGGTTAGTTCCATAAATAGGTTTAGCAAGCCGAAGAACAGATTGAGTTGGTTTATTCATCTTCTTTTCTTCCTCAGATAACCCAGTTCCGTCAGTGTCCTTGCCTCCATATATATAGGCATTGTATAAGTAATTTGTTCGTGCATCAGTCAGGTACATTATTTTAATGCCATATTTTACAGGCTTATTAGGCATATACATTTTAAACCTACACCTTCCCCTAAAGCCGACCAACATTTCATCAATACAAACACATGTGCCTACGGAATACAGTTTTTGACAATTTGATATGAATATATTAAATATGTTACTAAGGGCTGCTATTTGACATAATACATCTGAATATATCTCTACCAGTGCCATCTGTAGCAAATATAGAATTTATATCTTCGTCATTGGATTTGAAAGCTAATGAGTATAAAAGCAATCCCAAAAAGGCTTTTAGTTCTATTTCATCAATTTCATTTAGTTCTGGTCTATTCATTCTTTTATAGTTTTCACGAATTGCACGTAATTTAATATTTGTCCATTTAGGTATCTCTTGTATTATATACTCAGAAATAAGAAAATTATAAAAAAAATGATAAAGTTTCGTTTCTTACATCTCTGGACCGCACAGCTGGTACTTTTGTTACAAGGTTGTGTAACGGAGTTCTTACATTTTCCGAGGGTGCTGTAGTAGACCACTTAAAACGATTTTTGCCATAAAAATATGACTTACCATTATCATTTAAATGATATTCGTCTTCAGAACTTTCCGACTGCTCACTTCCGGTGTCGTGTAAACTTTCAATACATACTTCTTCGCTTTCATCGTCAACATCACTATCACTAAAATATTCTAAATCACTAGGTACTTCGTCAGCCCATTGAGATAAAACAGCCTCAAAACCATCATCTGAAAGCTTTACAGTTTTGCGGCTAAATTTAGAACAACTGGATGAACTTGCTGCCATACTAATAGCAAAAGAATACACTACACTGCTTTTAACTATAGAAACGTAAATACTGACATGCGGTACTTGATACCGCAAGAAAACTTTATGTCAACGTAGCTCAAAGACTAAACGTGTACTAAAACTGCAGCAGTTGAGAGGAGATACAATTAAACCCCACTTGAAGGTACACAGATGGTGTTCTAAGAATCTTTTATAAAACACGCTTTACAACAAAATATATTTTCGGCTCGGTATGGCATACCGCATGTCAGTGGTTAAGGGTTTTATTATTTGGTTATTCTAAATACGGACCTGTTCCGCTTCAGGTTTTGGTAATTACCTTTGATGATAAAAGCTGGTAAATAAATGGCTGGTATAATTTATATACTATGTTTCTAAGATACTGTGATCACGGATTACTTTATTAATAATAAAATATGTACTCACAGATCTTATTAAAGATATATTATAGATTTACATATGTTTTTACATTTTGGAACTAATCAGAATTAAGTTTACTTTATTTCAATTTCAGTATTTTTTATAGCACAATAATTGTCTTTTAGAATTGCTATAAAATCGTTGCATCGTTAAATTTATGCCGGATCTGTACTTCATCTCCATTGTGAAAGTTCGGTTCACTTGTACAACAAGCTTCCATTCCGAACGTGACAGAGCCGTCTGTCTGCCTACCGTCGTCCTTAATGACCCTTCCACGACTTCCGAAAATTCCAGTCGATATGAATAGTCAATCAAGTTTGCTTCCACAAGAGATGCATTCTGAATTTAACATGTTTCCTTCCAGTAGTTTGCATTCGATTCGAACGAGCCGAAGACACGAATGCCACTGACTTGCACCGATAGAAAGTGCGCCTCACATTCACAAACAACGACACCAACTTTATGACAACGAGAATGCTAGCGTGTCTTTGCTAGACCAGGTGACAGGGCTAAAAGATGGCTCTATTATGCTCCACTAAAACATTTTAAGTACATCACTTCAGGCTATAATAGGACCGAGAATATTGAACAATTAATGACATAACATTGTATAAATATAACATGTTTCACATAAATGGGACAAAATATCGAAATTGGCATATAACACCTCGATAGAAATTTATTTTGTATGTAACTAAATGCTTGGTAAAGTATAAAAAATGTTAATGCTTCATATAGTTCTTCTCAGGGCATTCTTTCAGCCATGACGTTATGGTTTAGTCATGTCGAAATTACTAATGTTAATTTACAATTGTTTGTATTTTGAGAACGTTTTGCCAAGTGGAAATTGAAACGTCAATAAACGTACTTTAACCTTTAATTGTGGCTTATTCCCATTTAAATAGTAATTACTTTAAAATGCCACAAGAAAATAGCTTCAGAACAATATTAAGGAACTATATATGAAGGTTAACCTTTTTTTAAAAAACAAAAACAAGATCTCAATTTATAGTTAGGGATATATCAATTGTCAAAAAAAAAAGTGTTAACTGTCATATGTCAATACTAAATCTTAAAACTTTGAGAATAATTAATATGACAGCTAGCCACTACCTAATATTTAACATTTTAGTATTTGTAACAAACAACTGCGAAAATAATTTGGAATGACCTGGGACAAACAAAATGAGGGTGGAAGCTGGGCACTGACACGCAATCTTCAAAACTTGGCTTTAGGAACACTAAAGCGCAATGGGTATCAAATGGGTATCTTTTAAAGTTGATAGAAACGCCGTTCTTCAAATCCCATAGATGAGAGACGGCACGAAAACAGAACAGTGATTACTCTTGCAAAAATCGACACATTACATTAGATTATATTTCACTTTTTTGCCAACAAATTTGCCGGTTTCTTAAGACTACCTAAGCCACGTGTTCTCTCTTCAAAAACTCTTCCAAACCTGAATTTAACCTTGCCTCAGTCTCTGTGTACCAGCTTCAACCGTTTCCTCTCACCTCTCGTATTAGCCAAAGTGGCTAGCCAATGAGAATTCTTTTTAAAGACGCGTTTAGGATAATTAACCTTAATAATTGCTTGGCTTCTCAAATTGCAGAACTAAAACGTACAAATATAATCATATTTTTATCATGCAGTTGAATTCTTTTTTCGATGTGGAATATAAAAAAAAGACACACGAAATTTTATACATGGCCCAGGGGCATACCAAAAAAATTTTATACCTTAAATATTCGATAATTACAAGTAATTTATACATGCTACAACGTTGCCAAGTTAAGTTTATAAATTTCCAGTTTATAAGGGGCGTACTGTTTTCATGAGAATTTGTATAAAAAACAGAATGGCAAAATTTTGCTTTTTCTTTTAAATGAAAAAATGTATGAGTGTATTTGTTAAATTATAAAAATAATAAAACGACTAAAAAAATTTAATAAAAAAACTTATTAAAACTCAAACTAAGAATTTTCATGTTGGTGATTTTGAGTTCATTAGTAAATGGAAAGACACAAAATGTGAAGAGGACGATATTTGGATAATTCTTCTCTTTCAAGTGTCATATTTTTCTATAACGTTGACAATCAGCTGCATAATTTTTATTTTGTCCAGTGCTGCTCAGAATCTTGACCTTTCTAATTTCGTACCATTAACAATACACATGCCTTTCAAGAAAAAATTCAACGACTATGGACAGGAATGATCTGTGAATTATCTAAGGTCTCTTAACAGGACACTGTCACCTCAAGAGGCATATAACTTCCATGGCCTGCGTTAAAATATTCTTCTATCCTTCAGTGTCAAGAAGGTTAAAAGAAAAGCGGAACGTCAATAAAATCAAAAAAATCATATGACCTTGACTTAAATATGTTATCTTACAATATAATATTTAAATATTTAAATCATACATATGTTTTGTTTAATGCAGAGCCAAAACTTACAGCATTTACAGAAATATCTGGTTTTTCTGCGTTTGCAATATCTGCAATAACTTTTTTTGTTTGGAGCAGGAATTAGGTCTTCTTCTAAAAGAATTTCAAAGTATTTTGTAACTGTTCGCGCGCTCACATCTTATCTTACTCCGGGAGTATCATGTCCCCTGCAGTTGCGATTTACTTAATTGTTATATGTATACATATACTGTTATTATTGTTTATTTAGACTTTAATCTTAGTTTATTGAGCCAATAAAAATATAACTTATTTGTTATCAAAAGTAAAATAAACTCCTTATATTACCTGTGTTCGATGGATTCAAAGATTTTCTAGTTGTCTTTTATCGGGATAGAGAAGAAGGATAAGAATAAAAAATTACTATATTACAAAAATTTACGTTTCTTTATTTTATATGAACGAATAAAACAATTATCAAATTCTGTCGTTATCTTATCAATCAGCATACAAGAAAATAAATCAAATTTTTATAATAATAAGATTTTAAATCTACATACATTTATATTAAGTGAAAACCAATTTTACTTAAATTTTTCTTTACTTGAAACTAGAAACAACAAAACTTTAAACTTTTGATTAGCCTAACAAAACCTCAGTTCTTAAATTTGAATGCTAATGACCATGATGTCAAACCGATCCTTCACAGATATAAAATTCAATTGTACAAAACACTTACAGCTTATTTTCTTATTGAGTTGTATGTTGGAACATACCCAGAAAAGTCCAGTCTCCTCAACGATGTAATCTCTCCTCTTTGGCACCTCGGCTCCTTCCTAACGTCTCTGCAAACCTCCTGGAGACTACACAAAAACACCTGATTCACTTCTCCAAACTCAGCTACTTATTTATGACACAAGGACCTTCTGTTTTCAACTTGATGCCGTAAAACGACTTTCACATATACTTCACAAAATGCCCACGGTAGATACAAGGACCTCTTTTAATCTACTTGTTATCTCCTTCTGCAAAATTATTCACTTCTTTTCACAATGCCGGTATCCAAACTCACGAAACCACACCCTATCTTGAGACAAACGACTGTTTCCTTCGATGACCAAATTATATCTGACCTCTCCGGTTCTCATGATCGGCTCACAAATTCCCATTTAAAAACGACCGTCGAATCAAAAGCTCAAATTGTGTTTACCATGATTTTGGAAAAGCCTAATTTCGGTTTCAGAGAAAAACTAAATAGCTTACTTTAAAATTGGTTTTGTCAATACACAATTTATACATATTTCAAAAGATTAGAATATGGTCATTTAATACTCGATTATACAAACAATGAAAAGATTAACTTACAGGTAAAATGTCTTCTAATTCTAAACAAAGGTTTTTTTTGATAATTTTGTTTTAAACGGAAAAAGGTCGTTTGCCAAACAAATTTCTATTCTTATCTACACTAAATCTTATCTTAAATTACTATATACATTTTGTTTAAAACGATATCTTAAAATTTAATTCCGATGGATCTTTTTATTTAGTTTTTTCTTTGGTTGGGAAAGAAGAAGTATGACAATACATAATATGTATGTATGTGTGTGCGAGAGAGAAAGAGAGAGCACATAAAAGGCTGTAACCAATATAGACATCAGCTCCTGGGTCTACACTAAATCTTATCTTAAATTACTATATACATTTTGTTTATAATGATATCTTAAAATTTAATTCCGATGGATCTTTTTATTTATTTTTTTCTTTGGTTGGGAAAGAAGAAGTATGACAATACATAATATGTATGTATGTGTGTGCGAGAGAGAAAGAGAGAGCACATAAAAGGCTGTAACCAATATAAACATCAGCTCCTGGGTATGTTTCTACACTTTTTATACTATTCTTCATAATAGATATATATATATATATATATATATATATATATATATATATATATATATATATATTTCATTAGAGAAAACAAATTAACAAAGTCAGTTTAAATTTATAAGTACATTTAGTTAGTTTAAGTAGTAGCTATCTAAAAAAATAATAAAAATGAGTAACCTTCAATCAACTAACACTACTTGGTAAGCAACAATTAACTTTGGGAGTCAATAATTAACCAAAAACAAACGTTCTCGTTAATTCTAGCCAGCTCAGTGATTCCCAGCGCTAGTTACAAGCTTAATCGTACAGTAACAAATTGAAACAAACTAAATAATTCCACATATACGTAAATTATTCAAAATGCAAGAAATATTAATTCACCTTTAGGTTGCCTATAGTTAATTAGTAACGAAATAAATAAATCTACAATAGGTATATTCCATGAATACACAAGGGTTTTGAATTCACTATGAAAGTATCGATTTAAATGCTCAAGTGTAAGTGATAAAATTGTGTACATTAATTTATTTCCAAAAAATATTAAGTTAGGAGTACTAAGATTGTACGAGACCCTTCGATCAGCTGGCAGAAAACTACCTGAAACAGAAGCTTCCAGAAACCGGTCGAAACGATGACCCGGATTTACCTTCTAGTATAATCAGAGGAATTCTCGACCGGCTGTATTTTATATATAATAACGGAGCTTTCATTGAAGGGAACAGTTAATTTTGAAGATTCGCGCCGCGTGTAAATTGTATCGTTCGCATAGATAAATTATGTATTATTAGTGGTTTAATAAATTGATATAAATTATCGTGCTTTTTAATAAATTAAAATAAGAACAATATAATAAATTAGTAAAGAATTAATAAATAAAATAGAATAAATTAGAATTAAATAAAAACATTACAATATATATATTTCATATAATGTTCCTGATGCTAGGAATAGAGGACGAGTCATTTATACTATCGTTGGTGACGTGACTTGGGTGGAGGAATTTTCAGAAATTCACTTTCCGAAAAACAAGAATGATTCATTCTGAATAGGGAATTCACTAATAACTTGCAATATGTGGAGGACACAGTACTTCTCGCCTCTAGTCAAGAAGATTTTTAAATACTTCTTGACAGTGTCGTTGGGGGGCCATACAGAGTCAGGTCTTGATCTGAACATCTGGAAGACCAAAATAATCTAGTACTCCACAAGTAATAAGTAAATAGAAGAAGAAGTAAACAGAATATAAAAGCCCCAGTTTATGTAAATAATACACTAATTGAGACAGTTGGTCCATTTGTTTACCTTGGATTTAAGTTAAATTGTAACGAAGAGAATCACGATAAAATAAGATTCAGAATTAAGCAGGCCAGTGCAACTGTCAGAGATGTCCAAGGTATGATGTAGCAAAGTCTAATTGTTATTTCGGATCCTCCTACTTCACTGGTGTGTGTGTTCTTGGTCTTACTTTATGTTATATATTTTTGCACTGTGATCTTAAATACATTGAGGCTTTTGCAATGTGATGGTATGGATTTTGGGTGTAGAAAATTCGAAATTTGGCAACACTAGAATATTCAGAAAGACCACCGAGGTTATAAGAAGCATCAAAAAGAGAAGGCTGGAATAATGATACATTCCAAATTTAGACAACACCTAAAACGTTACATTACTATTTTTAAAGTTGCATATTTTTTTATAATATTCTTGTGATTTTATGGTTACATTGCTTCGCTCATTGCTACACATGCTTTGTTCTTTACTTAATATACGAGGGTCTTGTTATAATCCATACAAGCCAAATGGTTAGTTGTACATTTTATTGTAATTTCCCATGAGTCTACATTTCGTCGTTAGTGTAAAACTTTACTTTCAATAATACTGTTAGTACTTTGTATAGTTGTGCTGAAAGACACGTAATTTTCGAGATTCCATTTCTTTGTTTTACATTGCATAAAGTTAACTTTCAACTTTTGCTATACTTTTTAACTGATATTGAAGAAGTATGAACTCTTATTATGCTCATTCCTTGTGTTATGGCGTCTACACTCTAACGTTTTTTATTTATAAATTTTAATGTATTTATTTAAAACATTTGATGCATATTTCATATATACTTTGGTATTTTTTTATTTATTACTATAGTGAAGTTCTGGTATACAATATGAATATAATAATTTATACTATTCTTTTTCATTTTATCATTTACCTTTTATATTTTTATAGTCCTTTTTCAGAGTACAGTAAAATCTCGACTTACGCTACCTTGACTTTTACGCGATCCCGGAGTTACGTGATTTTTAAATATGGTCAATTCGTCTTTGCTAATCACAAAATATATATCACAAACTGGACATAGACGTTAATAATACACAATTTGATTTTCGCAAAGGCCTAGGAACACGTGAAGCTCTTTTTTCACCTTATATACTAATACAAAGATGCCTGGACGTCAATCAAGATATATACGCATGTTTTATTGACTATAATAAAGCATTCGATAAAGTACGACATAAAAATTTAATGAATGTCCTGAAATCAAAGAAGATTGACTACAACGACCTCAGGATCATATCAAATTTATACTATAAACAGCGAGCAAAAGTACGTGTTAACGAACAGCTGTCAGAAGAAATTGAGATTAGATGTGGAGTAAGACAGGGATGCGTATTGTCGCCAATTCTTTTCAATGCCTACTCCGAAGAGGTCCTGAAAAAAGCTCTTAAGGGTGAAACAGCTGGAATAAAGGTAAATGGAGTTCCCATTAACAACATTAGATATGCGGACGACACTGTGATCTTAGCCGAAAACATTAAAGATCTTCAGAGACTGGTGACCAGAATAGCAGAGTATGGAAAAGAGTATGGTCTAACAATGAATGTCAAGAAGACGAAATTTATAAGAATATCGAAAACTCAAAGAAATAACGAGAATCTTCTAATAAACGAAACCAACGTCGAACAAGTGGACAAATATGCATACCTGGGAACAATGATTAACTCCACAAATGATTACAATCAGGAGATAAAAATAAGAATAGAAAAGGCTAGAGCAAATTTCAACAAAATGAGAAGAGTTCTATGTACCAGGGATTTAAAACTGGAACTAAGAGTTAGGTTGGCGAGGTGCTATGTTTTTTCGACTTTATTTTATGGAATGGAATCTTGGATCTTGAATGCGACATCAATGAAAAAACTGGAATCATTTGACCTGTGGGTGTACAGAAGAATTCTGAAAATATCATGGACAGAACACGTCACAAACAAAGAGGTTTTGGGAAGGATGAACAAAGAAATGGAAATTTTAAATTCAATAAAAACAAGAAAATTAGAATATCTCGGACATATTACACGTGGAGAGAAATACACCTTGCTCCAACTAATTATGCAGGGAAAGATCCAAGGAAAGAGAAGCATAGGGAGGCGTAGAATGTCATGGCTGCGCAACCTGAGAGAGTGGTACGGATGTACATCAAATGAACTTTTCAGAGCAGCCGTCTCAAAAGTCAAAATAGCTATGATGATTGCCGACCTCCGCCGCGGAGATGGCACTTGAAGAAGAAGAAGAATCACAAAATCTCTTGATTATCACTTATTATAGACTTACTCCCACCGCTCTACTGCTCATCTAATGTATATGGTCTATAATAAATAAATTTAACAAAAATTATTACATAAATCTAATCAAAATTGTTTCTAGATATTTTTTTCTAGAGACTAGAGCAAAATCTGACCAATACAAGAAACAGTGAGGGAAATAAAAGAAGAACAACACCTGAAGAAAGATACAGAGAAACGGAAATCGGGGATGAATGATGAAATATTTGAAGTTAAGCGAAAAAAAAAAACAAAGAAAATCTCAAAGAATATAAGAGAATACATATCGTCGTCAGAAGAAAGATAAGAGAAGCCAGAGAGAAACAAAAATCAGAAAAATGTCAAGAAATAAAGGAGTACCAGAGTCGATATGATAACTTCAATGTCCATCGAGAGGTGAAGGAAATAGCTGGAAAGTTCCGAAAACGTAACAAAAAAAAAGTATGCGAAGAATACTTGGAGAAACTTTTCCACGGCCTTAATTGAAGAAAATTCCATTGAAGAAAATTCAGGTTCCGAAATCGTATCAGAAAAAATAACGGCAGCCATCAGACAAAAATAAAGGATGGAAAGGCACCAGGACTTGATGAAGTTTCTGCAGAAATACTGAAACTGTTAATGCAAAACAAATAAAAATAATAACTGAAATATTTATTGAAATATACAAAGCAGAAAAAATACCACTAGAGTGGCTGAAATCGGAGTTCGTACTATTGCCCTAAAAACCGGGAGCAAAAGTTTGTGAAGACTTTAGGACCCTAAGCCTAATGAGCCATCTGCTGAAGCTATTTTTAAAAGTCATTGCGAGGAACAAATTGCGCCCAATAAGTTTTTGGATTTGTGAACGCCATTGGTACGAGAGAAGCTTTATTAAGCGTGAAGTCATTGTTTCAGAAATATAGAGACGTCAGCTGTGATGTTTTTGTATGCCTTATTGACTACAAGAAGGGTTTTGATAGAGTCAGGCATAAACAAATGATGAAAGTGTTGAAGAAGACAGGGATTGATGAAAGAGACCTAAAAATAATAGCTAACCTGTATTGGAATCAATCAGCTGTACTCCAAATAGATGGATAATATACAGATCAGGTCAAAATTTTAAAAAGAGTGAGACAAGGGAGCATAATTTCACAACTAATATTTAATCTGTACTCGGAGCACATTTTTAAAGAGGCTCTAAAAGATATTGATGAAGGTATCTTAATACATGTAGTCAAGCTCAATAATCTGCGGTATGCAGATGATACAATAGTGTTTTCCAATACCATAGAAGTACCTACTGCAAAACTTAATGAACAAAATAACGATAACAAGTAAAATATATGGACTAAATATAAACACCAGCTTCTTCGTCATATACCAGCACAACCAAGCTAATGATCATCAGCAAGGAAAACATAACCAGAGCAAATCTCTATGTTAACCAAATAAGAATTAAACATGTCTCAAAGTACAACTACGTGGGAACTATAATCAATGAGTCGTGGGACAATACCCAAGAGATTAAATGCCTTATCGAAAAGGCAAAAAGTGCATTATTGACTATGAGCTCTGTGTTCAAGAGCCATGACCTCACCCTAAAAAAAAAAAGATTCCTTAAACTGCTTCTGTACAGAGTAGAAACGTGGACATTGAAGGCAGAAATTCTATCAAAATTTCAGGTTTTTAAGCTATGCCTATATAGAATGACTCTGAAGATACCGTGGACAGACAAAGTCACCAATTAAGAACTGCTATGGAGAATGAACATAAACGCGGATTTGGTCAACATCGTGAAGGGCCGTAAACTGCAGTACTTGGGAAATATAATGAATAATCAAGGTAGATATGACCTACTCCAATGCATTTTGCAAGGTAAAATTAAAAGGAAAAGGACCCCAGGACAAAGAAGAATATCCTGGCTTGCCAACCTGAGAGTATGGTAGAGAAAAATCTCAACACAGCTATTCCGTATAGCAATCAACAAAGTCGTCATAGCCAGAATGATCGTCAACGTTCGGAACGGAAGTAGAAGAATGCCTATTCATATACCCCCGTGGAAAAAAGTTATGAGACAAAAAAGAAAAAGCGCATGTGTTCCGATTTTTGTTTTCTTTGTTTTTTAAATATATTATTATCAAAAAAAATATATTTTTGACTTTAAAAGGTGACATTTCGATAGAAAATTTATACATAACATAGGGACAAATTCAACTCCCTTTAATTAAATTCCTTAAACGTTGTAGTTTCTTTTAACGGTAATTTTTTAAACACAATCAATGGCCTAAAACTCTTTTAATTAATATTTTGTTTTAAAAATAAAATAATCGTCTTAAGTGCTATTTCTGTGACTATACAATTTTTTCCTAAATAATTGATTATACTTCATACACAGACTCATATAGGTAAAACATGTATGTTTAGAACTAAATTGAACTCTACTAAATTGGCAGTTTTTAACAATGTAACAGCAATTAACAACATTGTAAAATTTTAATAACCATCGATTTCGTTTAAGTACTATTCATAAAATATTAATTAACAAATTCAAATGGGTACGGTTTATTATCAGTGGTAAATATTTTAGCATCTAAATGTTGGCAGTAACAACAGTTCTGCCGTTGATGTATAGAGTTTATTGTCCATAAATTTTGTAGACGAAAATTGCAGAATTAATTGTTTATGATAAGTCATAGAGGTGCATCTTTCTTTTTATTTTAAATTGCATTTAACGTAAGTGGTAAGAATAATAAGCTGCAATATACTTATGTACGAAATATCGAACCATCGCCACAAAGATGTATTTATAGGAGACAATGAAATTAAATTTTAAATAATAGAGATCCAGAATTTAACTATCCACCAGAATAGTGTTAACTTACACAGTGCTTGTCAAAAGTCCGTTGTGAAATTTGGGGGAGGTAATAAACAGATGTAGGCTTCTTAACTAGTCATCACAGGTGGCGTAATTGACAGATGACGTTACAGCGCCACAGTGACAGACAATTTTAAATAAGTCTTTATGGCAAGTGATACCTCATTTGAGAGAAATTGTAAATACCTGTTCAATCATAATAATTTTTTTAAGCTCATTTGGATGAATAAATTAAATTCTTCTTCTTCTTAAGGTGTCGTGCATTTCTGCGTAGGCGTCCACCGTACATCGTCTTGTCAGGTTAGATGTTAAATAGTCAGGATTAAATAATTCTGTTTTTAGCAGCATTGCGAAGCATTTCATAGCTCTGCATTCCTGTGCATTGTCGAATATTGCGCAGCCATGACATTTTTTTACGTCCCAGACCTCTATCTTGCCTTCGAGTATCAGTTGCTGAAAAGTATATTTTTCTCCTCGTAATATGTGTCCCAAGTATGCAGTCTTCTTACTTTTTACATAACTAAAAAGTTCCCTATCCTGTAAGCTCGCTCTTCTGAGTACTTCCTCATTTCTGGCCCTGTCCGTCCATGATATTCTAAGCATTCGACGCAGGCACCACTTTTCAAACACTTCAAGTTTGTTAATGGAACTGGCCTTTAACGTCCATGCTTCCATTCCGTACAAGAGAACAGGCCACACGTAATACTTAAGCATTTTGTATCGGAGGTTAAAGTCCAATTTGCGATCAGTCAGAAACTTACGAAGCCTCAAAAAAACATTTCTGGCTGGTTCAACTCTGCCTTTATTTCATTCTCGGGGTCCCAACCCTCGTTCAGCAAACAACCCAAGTATTTAAATTGCTTGACCTGTTCGCTTTCTTCTCCAGAGACATATATCTTTACGTTGGGGTAATCATTTCTACTTATAATCATTGTTTTTATCTTCTTGATATTTATTTTCAAACCCCGAGCTTCACTTGCAAGAGTTAGATCATTTAAAATGTATTGAAGATCTTTGATGTTATCTGCCACTATGGCTGTATCATCGGCATACCTAATGTTATTAATAAATATGCCGTTAACTTTAATACCCTTATTAGAGTCTGCCACTGCTTCTGCGAAGGCTTTTTCTACGTAAAAATTGAACAACATTGGAGACAGTATACAACCCTGCCTTACTCCTTTTTTAATGGAGAAATCTTCTGTTTCGTTGAAATTTTGAAGACGTACTGTTGCTGTCTGGTTCCAATACAGATTGGCGATAATTCTTATATCCTTGTTGTCCAAGCCCAACTCTTGTAGGTATTTTATCAATATTATAATTTTATAATAAATTAAATAAATACTAAAATTGTAGCTTCTCATTTAATTAATAAATGTTGAATAACCAGTTCTTAGTTGAATAGTAAGAATTCAAAATGTGCTCCATCTACTTCCTGACAGTAATGCATAATACATAATTCGCTGACCGAGCTGGCCATTCTATTGTATCTCGTCGTCAAATCCATCTATCACGATATTCCTCATCTAGGTAACGTGTCACTGCACCATAATTGTGTGGACGAGCATCATCTTGTTGAAACGTTATTTCCAAGTTGCCGAATTCATCTGGATTATTCTCCAGAATTTCAGATATTAACGGTTCAATTGCATTTTGTAACATCTCCAGATACACTTTACCGGTTAAGTTAGTATTAAGAAAACAGGCGGGCCAACTATATGGTTTCCCAAAATACGTCCCCAAACATTTAACAATTTTTGCAAAAATCGAGGTAGATTCAACACGTTCAAGTAGAAGCGATGCTGGAGAGTTAGATAATAGCAATGTTACTGGAACGAAAGTATGAAAAAAGCACGGTTACAAGAATTTTAAATATTCGAAAACGCAGCAGCTATATCCAGACGATTACTTTCGAAGAATAGAGTTTTATGAAACTCTATTCTATCCCTTGTTTCGTTAGTAGAAAGATACAATCCTCCCATTAGTAGGAATTGGGCTAGGAAAAACCAGCATAGAAATGTTATTTACCGAACTCAACGTCCTCAAAAAGTTAACGTCTGCACTGGGATTTTAGGAGATCACACAATAGGTCCATTTTTTATTGAGTGCAACTTAAAGAGTAGAGTATGCCTCGGTTTGTTACATAATCATGTTCTTCCTGTTGTTTTTAATCTTCCTGATGTAAATCTGGAGAATGTTTGGTTTCATTAAGACTGCTGTTCAGTTCACAACGTTCGAATAATTAGGGAGTATTTAAACAATACTTTTCCGAATCAAGTTTTACACAAGAAACGAGAAACAATACTTTTCCTTAATTAGTGAAACAGGCGATATTAAGTGGCCTGCGCGATCTCCAGATCTTACACCCATGAACTTTTTTTGGGGATATTTAAAAAGCATCATCTATGCTCATTCTGAAACTGGAGCCCAAAATTTGGATAACTTAAAAAATCAAAGAGAAGTCTTTAATTCTGTTACAGAAACTCTTTCATCTGTCCGCAGAAGTTTTTAATGACAGGATGGGATACTGTTCAGCCGTGGAAGATCAAATATTTCAATCATTTCTGTAGGACATAAAGACTTATTTCTTATTTTATTAGAAAATATTTTTTATTTTCAATATGAGTATATTGTTTTATTTGTTTACAGAAATGCGCTTTGATCTCTAATTCAACTACAAAAAATGTTCAGATTTTTAAAAACCGATACAAATACATCGCCTTATAAGGATCAGTGTAATATTGTCGAGTTTGTGTACTCTAAGAAATAAACCGGGTATATGTAATGAAAACAAACATCGAAAGACGAAAATGTACATCCCATGTATTGTTGTGTTAGGTACTAAATGATTTTTTGTCGTGGTGTCTAAAGAGATCGGCGAATTACAACTAAGCAATGTTGCAGATTTTAGTGCTTTATGTACTGTGCAATATCTAATTCAAAACTTAATGTATAAATCCACAACTTTTAATAAAGAATAATTTATATTACTTCAAAATACAAAAACATGAAATTTTTATTAGACATAAATCTTGTAACCAAAGAGTAATTTTATACTTAAATTTGATTTTTCATAGCTGTCATACAGTTATATATTTCAATTCTAAAGCATTCATTTCTGTTGAGTTGTCTAGATATGAAATACAAATAATAGATTCTAAAAATGTCATCTATTATTTGTCACAATCTGAACAAAATGTGTCAGCTATTCTTCACCTCCTACACCTTCGCACTAAAATAGATTTAAACGCCAACAGTTGGCAGAAATTCAATCATACAGGTACAATTCTCTACACGCTAACGTTTTCCTTCAAGACAGAAAAAGAAAATTCGCAAAAGAACATCCAACCGAACAACCGCATTTTCTCTTAGATTCCTTGCTTTGTCGAACAAGGATCACGTCTCAATCCAACACTCAAATAATTTATGAATCAATTTTAGACCAGTTATAAAGGAACATTTTTTTCTTATCTATAAATATTTATTTTATTTGCCTTGTATATTGTATAATATATGGTCATATATGGTCCCACTATATGATTCCTTACGATGTAATCTAAATAGGTGCTATTTTCTGATACGGAGTATTTGTAAAAAAATAATGAAGATTATACCTCGTAACAGAAACATTTCGTACATATCAAAAAAATCTCAAAATATATTAAAAACAAAATTACTCTTTTAATGGGAACTCCTATCAGAAATATAAATATATTCACTTCAGTTTTCTCTGTAAAAGCAGAGTTTTTCTTTATTATTCTGGATAGGTAAAATGTTTAGTTATTCTTAGTTTCTATTTTTAGAAGAACCATGATATATTTGTTCAATCCTAAATTATGTTTCTAATATTGTGTAGGTTGTTATAATGTTTTTTTAGAATTTTCAGCTCAATTTTTTCAACAAGTACGTAACTTGTGATTACTGCCCATGTTTAAACTTGAACAACTATTCCATTTTTTGCACTTTTTTTACCAATTATTGCTCTTTTTTATACAGTAAACATTATAATTACAATTTTTAGCTAGCCAAATATTATGTGAAATTAAAAAGCTAAACTTTTACCTTGTATTAGATTTTTTGTACGAGTACTATCTCCTGAGATATATTGGCGAAAACATGGGGACAAAAGTAAAAATTCTCAATTTTTGTCACTGAAACATATCATGATTGTTGATACAAGGTACATCCTGAAGTGATTCCAGCAAAAAAATAGACTCCTATGGAAAATGTCGAATTTAAACCAGATTCCGCCTAAAAATATATTTAGTACAACCAAAATATATAAACTGAGTCCACAAAAATTCAAAGGAGAGTTAGACAAGGTTGTATACTCTCGCCAATATTATTTAACCTGTACTTAAAGGAAATATTTACACGAGCTGTGGATGAGGTACAAAAAAGTATCAAGGTTAACAAAAGAATGGATACCGACGATAGGGTATTGTTTGCCGGAAATAAGCAAAAACTACAAAATCTGCTAAACAAGATAGTGAGCAAGGGTGAAATACATGGTCTTAAAATGGATGCAAAGAAAACAAAATCAATGGTAAACACGAAAAGAATACTCCATTTATGTATAAATATATTAGTAAATGACAAACAAACTTTACAAGCAGAAAAGTGTGAATATCTAGGATGCTGGATACATGAGGCTCAGAACAAGAAATAAATTGTAAAAGAAAACAGGCTAGAAACGTATTCTAAACATATTTTCTAAAACAATTTTTCACCAACCTAGAACTTAATCTAACTCTTGATCGATATTGCATGATAAAATGATTATACACCTACTAGATGGCATGGAAGCCTGGACGCTGACAATTAGGTCATTATAATGCATAAAAAAATTTAAATGGTTAGATTAGAGATATTTTCTAATTCTAAAAAATTTATGGACTGACCTTCTTCTTCTTTAAGTTCCATCTTCTATCGAAGGTTGGAAATCATCATGGCTATGAGGACTCTTTTGACTGCCGTTCTAAAAAGTTCTGCACTACTGCACTCAAACCATTCCCTTAAGTTCTTAAGCCAGGATATTCTTCGTCTTCCCACATTTCGCTTTCCTCGGATTTTGCCTTGCATAATAAATTATATTAATGCGTATTTTTGCTCTCTCATCACATGCCCTAAGTACTCAAGTTTTCGTCTTTTGATAGTTTATATTATTGCCGCCTCATTTCCTATCCTTCCAGTTACTTCCACGTTTGACATTCTTTGAATCCATGATATTCGTAGGATTCTTCTGTAACACCAAAATTCAAAGGCGGCCAACTTATTCAGAGGGACTTGTTTTAGTGTCTACGCTTCCAAGCCATAAAGAAGAGTAGAGAACACGTAACATCGAAGTATTCTCAGGCGTAGTTCTAAACTTATATCCCGACAACAAAGAAACTTTTTAAGTTTAATGAATGATGCACGTGCTAATTTCTTTGGTTTGGTCTACATCTGATGTTATCCATGTTCCTAAGTATCTATAGTTATTAACACTCTCAATTGCAGTATCTTCAATGACCTCGTTAGTCCATAAAATAATAAAGTATAAGTTTTAAGAACTATGAATAATGAATATAGCGATCGTGAACTTATAGAAATTATTAAACACAGAAAACATGTTATCTTGGACGTATATTCACGAGCAAAAAACACAAAACTTTTTTTAACTAATAATTAAAGAAAAAATAAAAATAAATTGTGGTCCTGGCAGACGATAAATAACCTTGCTGCATAACTTCAAGGATTGAACAGGACTAGAGCTAAAAGCCCTAAGAAACGCACAGCATAGAGGTGAATTTGCAGTAGTCATCATCAACCTTCATTAGAGAATAAGAAGAATTTTTTATTATCTAGTAATTAAAAAAAATATATATATAAATGATGAATAGATTATAATAACAATAGAGTAACTTTTAAAAACAGGACAGCCATGAAATCCCCTAATATTCAATTTGCATAATTTATCCTCTATTTATTTTTAGTGAGCAATTAGAATAATGACAAACAATAATTTTCAATTAATAATAAACAATATTATAAATCTTTAATATTATAAATATAATTAAATTTTAAAATAAATTGCAAAACTACAAATATTTATGATGAAAACTAAATGTTGCATAATTGGTTATAATATAATAATCAACAGTCTATTTTCAAACTCAATTAAAATTTTGATACAATAAAACCAAATTGAATTGAACAAACCTAAATGTTGAAAGTATATTTAGTACTTCTATTTTAATTATTAAATTGTTTATTAACAACTTTCATACATATATCCAATGTTTTTGATAACAGGTATATATATATATATATATATATATATATATATATATATATATATATATATATATATATATATATATATATATATCAAAATATCAAAACAATCCAGACTTGTATAACTTAAAAACAGAAACAGAAAATGTAAAACGGGACGTCCTAGGAATCCGCGAATTAAACCCTTTTCGGGCAAGTGGTTCCACAGCGGAACCACAAATTCATAAATTTCTAAAACCTTTCCCAGTAAACGCTTGCCGGAACCACGTTCAGACCGGTGTCCCCTACCATTTTGTGTTTTAGATCGCTAATGCGGCGACTTTCTCGGTGGCTTCAGTTTGTTTCAAGGAGCGGTAGATGTATGTTACCTTTTTACTTTTTGTCACGCATAACGAATTTTTTTATTTCAACTACGCAAATAAAAGATATGTCAGGTAAGTGGATCATAAATATATACATATTGATGTTATTTTAGAGTTGTTACAAAAAAGTTCTTATATTTTTTCATAAATATGTTGTTTTTTGCTTTCAAAATATGTGGTTCCATGTGGACCCACAAAGCCTATTATTAGCATAATATAAATATTTGTTTTTATTGTTTCAGGAAACCGTTTCTTTAGAGAGCTTGAAGCTCTCGAAGCTGATAAGGTATTTCAACTTATTGAAGAGATACCATCCGGAGAAGAATCAGAAGCTTCCGAAATAGATTCAGATGATGATGGACGAGAGGATGAACCTCCCGATGATACCAATGATGAATCATTTGTTATTGAAGATGATCTTCAAGAAATACAAAATACTGCGGAAAATGAAGACACTGGTACGGACATTGAAATAGAATCAAGTAATCAAGAATCAAGTGAAGACGAAACTGGAGTCAATAGGAAAAGAAAACTAACAAAAAAATACAAGACACAAATACACAAAACAAAGGTAAAAAGAAACCTAAGAATGAAGAAAAGGTAGTTGTTTGGTCCGTTGATTCAAAAAAATTTGGTAAGAGTCCTTCAGTTTTTGTAAGTGATGTAGGTCCTAATGTGCCCGAAGAGATAGAAAAACCGCTGGATATATTTATGCTTCTTTTTTCAGAGGAGCTTTTGGATACATTAGTATTTCAGACCAACTTGTATGCAACCCAAAAAAATAAACAATATATTCCAACAACAAAAGAAGAAATGAAATGTTTTTTAGGAATCAATATTCTTATGGGTATAAAAAAAGATCCAAGCTACAGAGATTATTGGTCTGCAAGAACTGATTTACGGGACACCTATATATCATCTGCTATGTCTCGAAATCGGTTTGATTGGTTTTTGGGTAACATGCACCTAAATGACAACTTTATTGCTCCTAAAAAAGGTTCTAATGATTATGACAAATTGTATAAAATAAGACCAATGATAGATAGATTGACGGAAACATTTGATAAGTATTATAATCCCAGTAAATGCCAGTCAGTTGACGAAGGAATGATTAAGTTCAAGGGGCGAAGCTCACTACGACAATACATGCCGAAAAAACCGACAAAAAGGGGTTATAAAGTATGGGTGCGAGCAAATGAATCTGGTTTTGTTTCGCAATTCCAGATTTATACAGGTAAAACAGGTGATCTTGCAGAAAAAAGGTTAGGGGCTAGAGTGGTCAAAGATTTAACAAGTAGTCTTGCTGGTAAGTGTCATGAAGTGTATATGGACAATTTTTTTACTTCCTATCTACTCTTAGAAGAACTACGGGCCCAATATATATATGCTTGTGGAACAGCAAAGCTGAATACTAAATTTTTTCCCAAAGATTTCTCTAACGATAAATCAATGAAAAGTGGTGACACATGTTGGAAAATTAGTAATGGGGGCATATTGGCAACAAAATGGATGGATAACAAATCTGTTCATTTCTTGAGCAATTTTCATAACCCTGAAGATATGCAGGAAATCTCAAGAAAGCAAAAAGATGGCTCCAAAAAAACTTTCACTGGTCTTACAGTAGTGACAGATTATAATAAACATATGGGTTACGTAGCCAAATCAGATATGTACAAGGCTTGCTATGCAATAGATCGTAAATCTAAAAAATGGTGGCATCGAATTTTCTGGCATTTTATTGATCTAACAATTGTAAACGCATATATCATATTCAAAGAAAGATCTCAAACACCATCAGTTACTCTTAAAGTTTTTCGTTTAGCAGTATCTGCAGGTTTGATAGGTGCTGATCCTTCCACTCCCCAAAGAGGAAGACCAAGTTCAACAGCAGAAGTGCCGAATAAATTTAAAATTCAGGTTCCCATTGAAATACGCACCGACAAAGCTGCTCATATGCCCATTCATGGCAATAAAGTTCGATGTGCTCACTGTAGCACTAGAAACCAACCTCATAGAACTAGATGGCACTGTTCTTCATGTAAAGTTGGGCTTTGTCTCACGGATAAATCTAATTGCTTTTCAAGTTTTCATAAAAAATAAAAATAACTTTTTTGAATTCATACTTATTTTCCTGTGGTTGTAATTGTTTTTGTAGTTTTCATGCGAAATAAATAACTTTTTTTAATTCATACTTATTTCCCTGTGGTTCCACCATGGAACCACCTCCAAACTCCAAAAATTTGTCATAAAAAAATATTATTTCCAATTTTTGGTGTTAAATTTTACGATAAATAACACAATTTTTGTTGAGAAATACATTTTAATGCAAATAGCATAATTCGGGCTGAAAAGGGTTAAGACGGAAAGATTAAGAGCTACTGGAATTAGCATCCGGAAACACATTCTACTACCGAGGTACATCGACAGGTAGATCAGGCTCTCATCAATCATAATCAATTAGCCTATATTTGTCCACTGCTGAACGTAGGCCTCCCGTAAAATTTTTCACCTATTTCTATCTTGAGCTTCTTGCATCCAGTTGGTGGTGATGAGCTTGATATCATCCGTCCATCTAGTCGGTGGTTGTCCTCTGCTTTGATATGCCTCTTGCCTTGGTCGCCATTCCAGAATCTTTCTGGTCCATCTATCATCCGTTAATCTGGCAACATGTCTGGCCCAAGCCCATTTATCTATGGCTATTTTTTCAACTGTATCTGTGACTCCTGTTCTTCTTCTTATTTCTAGGTTTGGTACTTTATCTCTGATGGTAATACCTAATAGTGATCTTTTGATAGCGGGTTGTGTAACTCTTATTTTATCTATTGTTCTTTTTGTCAGAGTTAGTGTTTCTGCAACATATGTAAGAACCGGTAAATCGAATCTTAGGTAGTTAAAATCTTCCCCATTTATATTAATTCCCATGTTATCCTATCGTTTCATTTGGTTGAACATATATTCAAGAACAGCTGTAAAGGGGAGATAGTATCACCCTGTCTAATTCCACATTCTATTCGAAACTTCTTGGTATCTTCATGAAGACGGACACAAGCTGTACCAGTTTCGTAAATACTTTTAACCAAGGCGATATATCGGTAGTCAATGCGGCAGTCAGCCAATGCTCGAAGCATTTTATGATGATCTATAGTATCAAGCGCCTTTTCATAATCTACGAATATAAGAAAGATAGGCTTGTTATACTCTGTACACTTTTCTTTTAGCGTTTTTATAACTTGTAGATGATCATTTGTTCCGTATCTGGAGCGGAACCCAGCCTCTTTACAAGGTTGGTAACTATTCAGTTTGTTCACAAGCCGTTTTGTTATTATCTTCATGAATAGTTTGTATGTATGGGAGAGCAAACTAATAGGTCTGTGGTTGTTTAGGTGAACATTGAACATCTTTTTCAACACGCTTACTAACGTTCCTTCTCCTTCTTTGATTTGTTCAATGACTATCCCATCTTTTACAGGTGATTTATTGTTTTTCATCTCCGAGAGAGCTGATTTTATTTCCTCTGTTGTGATATCTGGGATGTCTTCTGTGCCTACATTTTAAACTTTTGTGAAACTACAAGGAACAAGTCGCAGGAAAGTATGGACTGATGGAAAAGTATGGAGTCATAAGAGAAATGAAATGGAAGAAAAACTGATTTAGTTTGCACACTACCAAAACATCCCCATTGCAAAAATATTCTTTAAAGAAAAATCAAACATTGACTTGGCTAACACCAAATGAAATCTCTAAGAACGAAATTGATTTCATTATAACCAAAAAGATTGCTACAATAAAAGGTGTCAGTATAATAACTAAATTTCAAACAGGATGCGACCATAGGCTAATCAGAGCAAAAATTGTTCTAGATTTAAAACTCGAATGAACAATATTATCACAAAACCAAGGATAACCGGTAAAAATGTTAAAAATATAAAAAAAACTCATATCACTACCAAATCACTACCACTACCAAGTGATGACAGATTGTCATGACCAAATCCACAGCTCTTAATTTTTCGAAATCATCCTTGAGAGTGCCAATGAGATCGGAGGCCCGCAACAACAAAATGAACATAGTAAACTATCTAATAAAGCAAAAATAATGCTAAAACAAAGAAGGGAAATAAAAGTGAGAAACAATATACAAATAATACATGTCACGGAACTTTGTAAGACAATAAGGAAAACTGTTACGGAAGACATAAGAAAATACAATAAAAAACTGGTAGAAACTGCAATGAAAAACAGGAACAACTATAAGAAAACAAGAAAAGCAATAATCGTTAGGAAGAAGCAAATCTTTGCTCTAACAAACGAAAACACCAGAATTACAGACAGAAATAAAATAATACAACTTGTGACTAAATTCTACAGAGAACATACAAAGCCCCTGAAACACTTAAAGAAGCAATTAGTAACAAAGAAGATGTACCAGATGTCCTTTCAGAAGAAGTAGAATCAACAATTACAAAAATAAAAAGCGTTAAAGCAGCTGAAATAGATGGCATAACAGTGGAATTGCTTAGGTACCCTGGCAAAAAAACCTGGAAAATCTCAACAGCCATATTTACGAACTGCTTAAGATCAAGATGCATCCCAGACCACTAGAATACATCAAACATAATTCTCATTCATAAGAAAGGTAGCAAAGAGGATATCAAAAACTACAGATTTATAAGTCTACCACCAATCATATACAAGATATTCACAAAGATCATCACCAACAGATTAACAAATGCATTAGATGCTGCACAGCCAAGAGAGCAAGCTCGCTTCAGAGGTAGATTCAGTACCATGGATCACATCCATACGCTTCGAGAACTAATGGGTAGAGCTAAAGAATATGAAATACCGCTAGCATTAACCTTCATAGATTTCAAGAAGGTAATTATATACAAGGTGTCCCGAAAAATAGTGCTTTACTTAACCATATAGGCTGACTGCAGAAAGTCAACCGTTTTCAAAAAAAAAATTATTAATTTTTATTAATTTTAATCCATTTGATTATCGTTCACAGAATGGCAAATACAGCTGGCAACGTTGCGTTTCTTGTTATCCTATGTTAATTACTGTAAATCAGCTATCATGAATTATCGATCGTTAGGTATATGTATTGACACTGATAACAGTGATAGAGAAAAAGCATATTTGTTTTTATTAAATATTTAATAATTAAGGTTTAAACTGTTTCTACTTACATAAAGAATTATTATTACAAGAAATATTCGAAGTCACACACGATACACGAAGACAGATACACGCGTTTATTCGACGAATTCAATTATTCTTAATATTATAAGTATGTAAATCATGTCGGATTATTTCAGCAGCATCAAAAATTCGTCGTCGCAATTGAGCTTCTGTTCTAATGCCATGCTCGTTATCGTATACTAATGATTTTAGATGTCCCCAAACATAAAACTCCATAACATTGCATTCTGGCGTTCTAGGTGGCCACAGAACGTGTCCACAGAGCTGGGTAGTATCCGGATACAATATCCGGATACTTTTTATGTATCCGAAAGTTGTATCCAGATACTTTTTAAATTTTGTATCCGGTATCCGTATCCGTGATCAAATTTTAAAGTATCCGGCATCCGGATACTTTTTTTGATATTCGGATACTTTTATAAATATTTATCGCCCGCCGATAATGCACCTAACGTACGTAGGCACAACACTGCCATTCCTTCAATCTAGATATGTCTAATATGTTAAATCCCATTTTTCGTACTCGTCACCGTTATAATACACTAATGCCCAAAATTAACGCACCACCTTTAATGTACCAAAAGTTTGAAGCTGATTTTCTTCTGAACGAATAATTAGATTTTGATGATGTTTTTTTCATATTATAGGTATATTCCTAGTAAATCAATGTATTAATGTTTTCTGAAAAATATCAACGTTTTACCCGTATACGGGGTGTAAAAATAAAGTTGTGTTTTTTCGTCGTTTTTTACAACACCCTGTGGAATTTATTAGAAATAAACGCTACATCTTATTATTATTTTGAGATAAATTTGTTCTTTCTTAAGATTTTCGTGAAAAAATTATTTCGATATCTCTATTATCAAAGATTATACAGAACTTTAAATGTAACAAGTTTTTATCAACATTTAAAGCAAAGAAAACATTACTTACATAAACTTTATTGATATTTAATACAAATAAAGCCTAAGAAAATATTACCTAAATATTCTTTAATAATTGCCCTTTCCCAAAAACACTTAATAACGAGTATTTTCACCTCTAAATCTAATTACTTCTTCACAGCGGCGAGGCATACTTAAAATCAAGCAGCGTATTTTATCTTGATCAATTGCATCCCAAACTTCTCTCACAATAACTTCTATATCGTCAAGAGAGACAGGAGACACAAATTCTCATTAAAAGAAAATTATTTCCTATGTAAGGAGCAAATGAAACTACATGCTTAGACAAAATGTCTAATATACCTTTCACCTGTTAAGAAATCTCTTCGCAAAGCAACAAGGTCCGTTTGCACTGTAAGAGATATTCCTCCCCAAACCATTACAGATCCACCATTGAATAAAGTAATAGGTCGTATAATTACACTGTGCATAACGTTCTCTTGGCCGTCGATTAACTCTCACACTGAGCTATATAAGCAATACCACGATTCATCAATGAATAACACGTACTTCCAGTCATCAACATTTCAGTCAAGGTGCTCTCTGGCAAATTGTAATCTACTTCTACAATGATTTACGTTTAAAGCTCTGGCTGGTACCCTTATTTGCAGATCTTGTTCAGCGAGACGCCTTTATAAATATAGTGTTTCTACTAATTTGAATATTATGAACATTTGTCACTTGTATTTGTGAATGTCTCATTGTGAAAAAACGTTCTCTTATAGCACGAAAGCCTGATAAACTGATCTTGTCGTGGTGTTGTAAGTTTTTCTCTTCCTTATCCACGCCGTTTCGTATGGTCGTTTGTTTCTCGAAAACGTTGAATAACTCGTGATATTGTAATATGAAATACCCCTAACCTCAAGCCTATTTCACGATAACTTAAGCCTACATCAGCTAAAGTAATTGCCTGAACACATTCATCTTGGCTCAGATTTCTTGAAATTGAATGTTGAATTTTTATAATTCAATAAAGTCATGTTACGCTTTGAACGTACTTTTATTTTTTGATAATAAAGATATCGATGATTTTTTTACGAAAATGTTGAAAAAAAAAAATAAAACTTTTTTAAAGTATTACGATTAAGATGTAGCATTTGCTTTAAGTAAATTCCACAGGGTGTTGCAAAATAAGATGAAAAATCAAATTTATTTTTACACCCCGTATCTAGGTGAAATGTTGACAACTCCCAGAAAACAATAATACCGTAATTACTTAGAAATAGGTCTGCAATGAGCAAAAAAATTTATTGAAATCCAATCAAGGATACACAAGAAAAATAGCAGTTGAGGTCGGGCGTTAATTTTGGAGAGTAAAAAATCACGCAATGCTTTGAACATACTTTTCTTTTTTGATAATAAACGTATCGTAATGATTTTTTTACCAAAATGTGAAGAAAGAATGAAGCGATCTTAAAATATTCATAACATGTAGCGTTTGTTTCTAATACATTCCACCGGGTGTTGCAAAATTAGATGAAAAAACACAACTTTATTTTTACACCCTGTATATAAGTAAAACGTTGACATTTCTTAAAAAACATTAATAAAGTCATTAACTAGAAATATACCTACAATGTGAAAAATAAATCATGGAAATCCAATTAAGGGTTCAGAAGAAATATGGTTTTAAAATCATGGTCCATTTTAGGTGGTGCGTTAATTTTGGAGAGTAGTATATATTATTATATAGCCAATGGAGCTTTGTTTTTACCTAATCTCTCTACCCATATCTCTCTTTTCAGGAACTCCTTTTTGTACCCTGTATAATTCTTCTTCTTCTTAGAGTGCCATATCCCTACGGAACGTCGGCGACTACCATGCTTATAATATTGTTATACTGATCTCGGTATTGCGCTACGTGTAGCAATTGGTCCGCTGTCAAACCTGTCCACTGCCGCAAATTACTCAACCAAGAGAGTTTCTTCCGTTCTATCCATTTCTTTTCTTCGATTTTACCGTTGAGAATTACCCGAAGGAACTCATATCTTGGTCCTCTGATTATATGTCCAAGATATTCTAGTTTACGCCTCTTAATAATATTTAATAGAGTTCGTTGATGTCCCATTCTTCGAAGAACTTCTTCGTTTCTGGTTCTGCTAGTCCATGGAATTTTTAGTATCCTTCGATACAACCACATCTCAAACGCCTCGATTTTATTCATGATATCGGCGATTAAAGTCTAAGTTTCACATCCATACAAAAGTACAGACCACACGTTACATCTTGTAAACTTTTCACGGATTTCCAAATTTAATGAGTTATTGGATAATAGGGGCATGAATTTTTGAAATGAGTTTCTTGCCTGTTTAATTCTACATCGAATTTCAAAGGATGGATCCAGATTTTGGGTAATTCAATATCCAAGGTATTTGAATCTCTGAACTCTCTGCAGCGGTTGTTGGTTTAATATCAGTTGGGTTGCGCCGATATCCACTTTACTGGTCACCATGTATTTAGTTTTATCGATATTTATCGACAGTCCCCAATTTGTGCATTCCATGTCAACTCAATTGATTAGCTCCTGCAGATCGTCGATGTTTTCAGCTAGAATCACAGTATCGTCGGCGTACCGTATATTGTTAATTATTTCTCCTCCTATGATAATTCCTTTTTGATCTTTTAAAGCTTCCCTGAATAGATTCTCAGAATACACGTTAAAGAGGGTGGGAGACAGTACACAGCCCTGTCTTACGCCTCGTTCAATACTGATTGGCTTTGATTCTCTGTTGTTGGTATTAATAATGGCTGTTTGGTTCCAGTAAAGTTTGGCAATAAGTTTGATGTCTTTCTCATCTAGTTGGATGCTCTGCAAGGCGGTAATTAGTCTGGTATGCTGAACGCGATCAAATGCCTTTTCGAAATCAATGAAGCACATATATACGGGTTTTCTTACCTCCCAACATCGTTTAAGGACTGTTTGCATAGAAAATAGTGCTTCTCTAGTTCCAAGGCATCTCCGGAATCCGAACTGCTCTTGACTAATTATTTCTTCGCACTTGTTGTTAATTCGGTTTAGAAGAATATGCAACAGTATTTTAACGGCATGGCTCATTAAACTAATGAGTCTACAATCGCTACATTTCTTAACGTTTGGTTTCTTAGGTAGAGGAATAAAGATCGATTTTAACCAGTCCGATGGAATTTCACTGGTATCATATATTTAATTGAAAAGTACAGTGAGTTCTTTTATATTGTCATTTGAGAGTAATTTTAGCCATTCGCTGTATATTTGATCTGTTCCACTGGCTTTGTTGTTTTTGGCTTAGTGTATGGCTTTTTCCACTTCAGCTTTTAAGATTGAGGGTCCTGTATTTGCACTTAAAGTTAGGTAGTGATCCTCGATCATCCTTAAATAATGCTTTAATGTAGTTTTCCCATTCCTCCATTACTTCGTCTTCTAGGGATAGTGCATGACCTTCATTATTCATTAATGTTATGGGTGTATTTCTTTTGTGTACTGTAACTTCTTTTATTTTCTTATGTGTGTTAAATTCGTCATGTTTTCGTTGCAATCCTTCTAGTTCCTCACATTTTGCTCGCATCCATAACTCTTTGGCTTCCCTGATTTTTCTTCCAATCAGATTATGCTTTTGTTTATACTCTGAGTTATTTCTATTTTTAAGCTGTCTTCTTTCGTCCATCATTTCGATTATTTCATCTTTCATCCACGCTTGCTTTTTATAATGGGTGAGAGTTCCACTTTGCGTTGCTGTATCGATGATACCAGTCTTTATGTTATCCCATTTTTCTTCGACTGTTGGTACATTGTATACTTGTGTGATGTTGTCTCGAATTTTTTCGTTCATTGTCTGCTCAAAGTGATGTTTAAGTTCTTCTTCTTTTAGTTTTTGTCTATCGTATTTCTTTGTAATGGAAGGCTTTTTGATTGTCTTGTATAATTAGAAGAATTTATTTGTCAGATTATAATAAAGTACATCTTAATATTTATAACTTTATTTTAGTGTACCTACATGCACATCACATAGTTCTAATACTAATAATTTATGTCCTTCTTAAAAAAAGTGTCTTTCAAAGTATCCTAGGAAGTATCCGAAAAAAATATCCGGATACTTTTTTAAATGAAAGTATTCGTACTTTTTTAAAAAGTATCCTGGTAAATTTTGAGTATCCGTATCCGATATCCGGATACTTTTTTTCAGTATCCGACCCAACTCTGCGTGTCCATTTCTACCGATCCAACGACGAGGATAAGTGATTTTTAGTCAAGGAAATTTTTAACATGTCTCGTAAAATGTGCTGGAGCCCGGTCATGAAGAAAAGACATTTCTGAACGTATTTGTAACAGAACGTCTTCAAGAAGTATCAGTAGAACGTGCTGCAAAAAATTTAAATAGGTTTCTCCATTCAATCTTCTAGGAAGTTCGTACGGTCCAATCAGATGATTACCAATAATCCCAGCCCATAAATTTACACTAAATTGTTTTTGAAAATTTGTCCTACATAATAGCATACGGGTTTTCATCATTCTACACGTGAAAATTATGAAAATTAAACACATTAGTTCTCGTAAAACAAGCTTCATCTGCACACAACACTTTGCACGAAAATTCGGGTTCTATGGCGATTTTGTTTTGAAACCATCTACAAAAAATTTTAATCCTCGACATAAATCGCCTTGGTGTAAATCTTGCACTCTTTGGTAATGGTAAGGATGTAATAGTTGTGCCAACCAATCTAGCCACAGATCTCGTACTTACTCTTAGATTATTACTGACTATATCCAAAATCACATCTTCTGCATTTAGTCTACGGTTACTTCGTGTTCTACCGCTAGTTTTTTAGGTACCACACAACCCGTCTCTAATAACCTTTGGGACACGTTCAAAAAATTTCGGGCATTAGGATTTCGTCGTTCGGGATAGCGTTTTACATAAAGTCTAACAGCCCTGCTACCATCACAGTGAGCTTCACCTTACGTAATTAACAATATCGTGATACTCGCGAATCAAAACATGACAATACGATTTATTCTTAAGCTACGGGTAAATGCAACTGTTTACAAATAATGTACCTTCTCTGTGTCAAAATAAATTAAACTGTCGGGTTGCCAAATGTAAGTTTTAGTAAAAGAAATTAATTTTTATTTTTTGAGTCAACAGATTACTTTAGAAAAGAATTTATAAAAAATTTTTTTTAATGGTGCATTCTACTCATACATTTTTGGAGCGCAACGTTGTCCGCTGTATTTGCTTTTCTGAGGACACTAATCAAAAGGAATAAAATTAATATATTTTTTTTTTTTGAAAACGGTTGACTTTATAAAAAAATCTTATAAGACTTTAACCATTGATTGACAAACCGTACATAAAAACTTTGTGTATACACTCTAGAATTTCCCACTACCAGAGGCATCCGACAAGGAGACGCAGTATCACCAAACCTCCTCAATGAACTCTAGAAAACATATTTAGCAAAATGAACTGGCAGAAAAAAAAAATAATTATTGATGGAGAATACCTCAGTCATCTAAGATTAGCAGACGACATCGTTCGTGTAATAAACAACACTGCACGCGAGACAGTGGACAAATATGTATACTTGGAACAATTAATACATAAATCTGACTCCCTATTTTCAGAAATTAACAGAAAAATGAAACTGGCTTGAGCATCTTCTGGTAGAAATGCAGTTATATTCAAATCGAAAATGCTAATCCACCCAAAGAAAAACCAAACCAAATTTACATTCAGAATTAACGTACTCATATTAGCTAAAGAGAGTTACCAAAAATCATGGCGGCCTGTGTAATCATTCATTTATGTAAGTTCTTGAGCTGTTTCTTGTGTTCAGTTTTGGGACTGCAAGCTTCCACTACTATTTTTTTTATCGTATCTAGCTACCTCCACTTTTAGTGCATTACAGAATCTATTGTAGATATTTTGCTGAATAAATGTTCTTGTTTTATCAATATTTTTCTCTAATTATGATATCTTGATATATAAATAAAGGAACCTTGATTGTCTAACTTAATATTTCTTTATATGTCTTTTTAATCAAACGCAAAACCTTGATTGTCTAACTTAATATTCCTTTATATAACTTTTTAATCCAATGCAATAAAAATATAATTTTTAATTGATGCCCTTCAAAACTATCGACATAAACTTTTAACTTTGTAAACATTGCAGTAAAAACTGATTAAAGGGTCATCAGTCAATTTTACATTAGGTAATTGAATTTTCCGAAATTTATCATTAAAATTTCATACATTTATTTTGTCAACACACTTTGTTGTTAACAAACAAAGCGCTTTTACAAACGATGAAACCATTAAGGATAATCTAATTCTATCGATTTTTCTAAAATAAATTTTTAGTAACAAAAATGAGCTTTATATGGAAGATTAAATTTATTTTAACATGTAGGTATACGCTAATGGAAATTTTTTCGAGTATTATATTTTTCGGAAACGTACATATTTTGTCATACTTTGATTACTGAACGTTGGCTATCATATTGGCTCTCATAATTTTATTTAACGCAGATCTGAGGAGGGATGACGAAGACTTTATTAAACCACTTACGTATGTTAAGAAAGTCATGATATTATTCTTTGGCCTTTTTTCTACATATTTTGCCCTGAATAATAAAATGAAGGACTCCATAACGATCTTGGTGTCGCAAGGCGCCAGATACAATGGAGCATTAGTAGGCGCTAACTGTTCAAAAAATCGATTTGTATTTTCTCCTAAATTCTTTCTACTAATAATGCATTTGACCTAAAGCTTAGGGAGTATATAGCGTATACATAAGTTTAAATATTGCAGCTTGAAAAATGTAAACAATGTGTTAAAACGAACTAAAATAGTATAGAGGAAAACCGCACAGTGGACAATTTAAGTCAGAAATATAAAAATGTTGTTATCAGTCAGAATGCTCTAATTGCGGCTCTGGTGCAATAGTAATTTTAAAGGCCCAATTAACCACTTGGTCAGTAAAGTTCTCCAACTCTCTTTCTATATTTTTCTGTAATTTCTTATTAAATTTCTGTTAGTAATTAGATAAGTGTGTTTGTAAACGATACCCATATTATTGTAGGTGAAATTTATTAGTCTTCTTCTTATTTTTCTTCTTTTTATATAGACATGACTCTCTCTGTTTTTCAATGTGCTTCTAGTAAGTTGTCGTTCCATCTGATCGGCTTCCTATTGGGAAACGGTCTCTTGCCGTCTTTACTACTCTATTTGTTGTTACTCGGCTTATATGATCGTTCCTTTCTACTCTTCTATTTCTTACCCAGTTCTTGATGTTCTCCATCTTGCATCTACGTCGTATATCTGTACTTTTGGCTCTGTCCCATAGTGTCTTACCATCAAGTGTTTACATATGTGCTGTTTTTAACATCCTTTTTGTCCTTTCTGTGTCAGGTCTGGTTTCTGCCGCGTATGTCATTATTGGTCTAATGACTGTTGTAAATTCTGCCCTTCGTTTCTTTCCCGATATTTTTATTTCTCCATATTATTTCATTCACATAGCCTGCGGCTCTGTTTGCTCTATTCACTTGATTTTCCACTTCCGTTTCGAGCTTTCCTTAGCTAGATAATGTGATGCCTAGATATTTAAACTCCATCACTTGTTCTATTATCTGACCTTCCAGCTCCAATTTACTTCTTAGCAAAGTTGCTGTTGTAACCATGCATTTTGTCTTTTTTTTTGGGAAAATTAATATGTTAAATTTTCTGGCGGTTATATTAAATTGGTGCAGCATACGTTTTAAATCATCTTCACTTTGAGAGAGTAGTATTGCGTCGTCTGCATAGCCGATTATTTTAAGTTGTTTTTCTCCCATTTGGTATCCTTTTTTATTTCTTACTTTTTTTATTATTTCGTTTATAATCAGGTTGGAGTAACTGAGAGTTACATCGCATTAACAGGACAATATTTAACCGAAAATTTAGAATTTAAAACGGTTTTATTAGGCTGCTGCCATTTTTTTGGAAACCGTTATTCAGAAAACATCGCGTGTGAAATTAGTGAAATTATTAATCAGTGGGGTCTAAAACGAAAAGTAAATTTTGCAGTAACTGATAATGCCTCAAATATGGTCAAAGCTATTAAATATGTTTTGGAATGAAAACATTTAAATTGTTTTGTTCATACGTTAAATTTGTTGGTGGAGGACGCACTTAAATGCTATCGTGTAGAAATAGATAAAATAAAAAGTCTTTTTTTCGACAATTCGGCAAAAAACACATTTTAAAAAAGTACGTTATCTTCAAAAAGGCTTTTAAAGTATCAAATACAACATAACAAAGTTCCCAAACGGCCAATCCAAGACGTGGAAACTAGGTAGAACTTCACCTATTACATGTTAAAAAGAATGACCGAGTTAGAAGAGGCAATCCGTTCCACATTGGTATTAGCTAATACAGACTTAGACTTAAACCAAATCTAAATAATAAAGACTGGATTATTTGTTCTTAACTTTCCCAAATTTTAAGGCCTTTTAAAGAAATAACAAGTACAATGAGTGGCCAAGAATACTTGAAGGGTAGTTCAGTGATTGTTATGATACGCTGCCTGCAAGAATGTTGCAATAAAATTTTAGGAAACGGTAACCTTACATCCATAGTATCCGACGTAGTACAATTACTAATATCGGGTTGTATTGTTTAGTTTATTTTTCAAGTTATAATAAATATATCCTTCATTAGTTTCTTTCACTTCAATAAATATTGTGTATAAACGATAATAGCCATTATGTTTATTTATGTAGGTACTCTTTTATTTGAAACTATTGTTAAACAATCATAGTAACTTGTTTACGAAATTCGGTTTACGATAAAAGCTTTAACGACCCACCTCTACTCGTTACCTCTGTCCTTACTTTGATAGGTGCTTTGACGAATCGAGAGATCGGGAGACGAGACGTTGCCAAATAATTTTGTATGAAGAATTTTTTATTGTGGCATCATATGCAGCTCATTATTTTTAATGGGTTTAAGGCACAATGTGACTTTAAAATAAGCTTATTTTGATGTTTAGATTTTTAATTCAGAAATCGTACTTAAAATACGAAACAATAATAAATATTATTTATATAAAACGATTTCCGAAGTGGAAATCAAAATGTTATATTACACTTTGATTTCCAATTGATAGTATAAATATTTTTATTCGAGCTTCTAGTTATTCCTAAAATTATTTAGAACGAAGAGATTTATAATAAAAACCAAAGAAAAAAATGCATATAATATATTAAAATTACCTGTCAAAGTTTTTACACCATTACGTCCACACCCGTGGCACCCGGGTAACACTAATGTTTGGTAAATTATGAAGCTCTGTCTAGTTTTTTTTATAATAAAAGTGATATGGAAACGTAAATAAAAGTTACATTTTAAACACATTGTCCACACTTACTTATATTTACTGAGTGTTCGTTACATAGTGGACGATTACAAACATTACATGATTTTCATGTCTTTCTTAGCCGCTTTTTTGCTAAAGACATACAAATGTAGCAGTTTCCAACAATTTTGAGGCGTCCAGTGGAATCTTGAAGTGGTAATGACTCTGCAGTATTACTTGAATCTGTAGGTAGAGGTTTTGCTAACATACACTCAATTCCTGACCTTGATGAAAAATTTCGGTATACATTTGGTACTTTAGATCTAGCAGAAATTGCAGGCATCAGTAGTTGTTTCCCTAAGTCTTGTAGAAAAATTCTTCGCTTACTGGTTTCAGTAGAACTCTGTGGATTATTCTCTGTATGAATTATATAGGTTGCTAGGCAATCTACGTCTAGGATATTGTAAAAGAAGGCTACTGGCCAACGCAAAGTTCTGCGTTTAGTGGAATAATGAGAAACCATTTTGTCCATGTTGTCTACGCCTCCTTTAGTTGTATTATAGAACTGAATTATTTCAGGTTTATTTTTTGGGCCACTTACATTATCGTTGTCATGCATTGTTGACAGCAAGATAACGCTTTTTTTCTACATATGAACAAATAGTAACACGATCTGCACTGAATCCGTGTAATGACGATTCAGGCTCACGCTCTGGCGAAGGCAGCATTTCTTGTGGAATATATGGTTTGTTTCTTTTCAAAGTACCAATTAATGATAAATTCCAAGGCAACAGGAGACGGGCTAGTGGAAGAGTTGTGAAAAAAATATCCATTGTTATGTTTCGTCTAAAATTTTTGTATCGGTAACACAAATCTTTTACTACGCGTTCACCTTGATTGGTTTCCCGTCCAGTCGAATTTTTTCCAGTATAAATTTGTCCAGTAAGTGGATACGAATTATTGGCGTCACAAACCCACCAAACCTTGATGCCATACTTGGCAGGTTTTGTTTGCATATATTGCGTGAAACGTGTTCTACCTCTAAAAGGAAATAACTGTTCATCCACAGTAAGAGAATCCGACGGTACATAGTTACGACGTAAATTATCATTGAGAAGATGGAATATATCTGTAATAGCTGCAGCTTTATCATTTTGCAAACGTTCTGCACGTGTTTTGTCATTGTCAAACCGTAAGAATCTGCTGATGCTCCAAAAGCAATTTATACCCATACTTGCTCGGTACAAAGGATGAGAGTCTTTCGAGTGCTCTGAATTTGAATGCCGTACACCTGCTGTACGGCAGGTGAAAAGAATACCTAAGTATGCATCAAATTCTTCTGTTGTGAGTGACTTCCAAACATTTCGAGGTTTGTCGGGGTTTTCAACATTATACTTTTCACAAACGCTATTAGCTTTTCGATTGATTTCGCGTATAATTATGTCACACATTACGTCACTAAAAACACATTTGAATGTATCTCTAATCGAAAGAGTTTTAGTAGAACGTACTGGGCCCGTTTTTTCACGCAAAAGGTTACGTTTCAGTGTTCGACTTGCAGTAAACGGTTTTCGTTGCCAAATCGTTTTATCTTTTGCAACCTGTACATCACTTTGGGAAGAACTTTCTTGAAAATTGTCAAAATCTTCATCACTACTATCGTCGCCGTCGGTATCGATTTCAATCTTATTATTGATATCAGTAAAAACGTCCTCTACGTAAAAAGCTTCATCTCCATCCGGTTTGCTTTGCGAAACATAGTCCTCATCTGATTCCTGGTTTTCGATATTTTTGTCTACTTCCTCATCTATATCGTCTATAAATTGTTGCAAGTGCTTCTGTTGCTTTTCATACGTCATTCTAAAATTGAACGATCTATGTATAAAACATTGTAAAAATAAACAGTAATAACTTACCTTCTAAATTCGCTAGCACTCACTTCTCTTCTTACCATTATTACCAGTAATTACAACATAAAACACGCATATAGTCACAAAAATATTAACAACTTGTAAGCAAAGTTAAATAAACACTGATAGCAAACAAAGAAAAATCCCAATTGTCTGTTATATTCGGAATGTACAAGCGAAGTTTACCGAAACAATGCCGGGTACTTGGGTAGCACGGGTATAGACTCCCGTATCAGGTACTTGGGTATTGACATAACGGTTAAACAGGTGTTTCTCACTCCATCTCACGTGAGGTCCATACCGACCATAAACTTTTACCTATACTGTATACACAATCATGCATATACACAATGTAGTTATTGTCGATGAATATGACTTAAAACAAAAATACGATTTTTGACTTATGTGCTTATTTCCACTATACGCAGATATATACTATATTTATTATAAATATATATGTATATATATATAATATACATATATATATATATATATATATATATATATGTATATATATATATATATATATATATATATATATATATATATATTGTTATGATATGTAAAATCGAGAAAAATATTGGTTTGTTTAAAAATATTTCAAAGTTCAAAAACATTAAAATAATTCAGATAAGTAGGATAATATCCAACAAACATTTCTAAGAAGGAAAGTTATTAAATTCTTGGATTACCTGTACTAAACAAAATGTAAGCTTTGCATAAATTATTTCTTTGTTATACTTGAGTGACCCGCATAATTTTAAGTGAAATCCAAAGACAATTGAACCACATTAATGCAGTGATTAGAGACAAATAGAAGAGATTTTAGAAAGAGGTTTTTGTTAGTTTTAAGAATTATAGAAAATATTATTTGTAAATAAGTTTTAGGAAATTTTATAATTATAGGTAAAAATTTGTTTGTTATCGAAATGAAAAAATGGGGGAATTGTGACGAGTTTTGATTGGCGGAGATTGAAAAAGGTGGGATAAGTATGTAGGAAAAAGTTTAGCGAGATTGAGGAGAGAGAAAAGATAATCAGTTGGTTTCCAAGTCTGTAAGACGAACAGTGATTGTTCTCTGGCGGTTCCTGAAATGTAGCAAGCAGTAGTGTTGAATGTTAGTGAGTTTTTGTGGAGTTAGTGTATCTGACAGAAGCTGAAGCAGCAAAATATTGTAAGTCATATTTCTCTACTTATATTCCAAGAGTTACTGTTCAGGCCAACGAGAGATTCAGTTTATCGTAAAGAGAAGATATTCCAAGAGTCATTTTTCACTCGGGCCAACGAGAGATTCAGTTTATCGAGAGGAGAAAGGCTATCATAATTTGAATGATTTGTGCTTTTGAAGGAGATCATTAAGGACGATATACTTGCAACAATCTGTGTAAGATTGCTTGATTACATAGGGAGCGGTTGAGAGCAGATAATATAGTCTACAAGGAACAAGGATTTGGACCACTCATGATCAGAGAGAGATATTTTTGTTTCTGCAGTTTTTTTTCTTTTATTGATAACACAATTTTTACACGTAATTTAGAAAGGATATAAATATTTTGATTAGGAGAGTTAGAATAGTTTGGGATTTTGAGATTTCAATTAATATTGTTTGTACCATTAATTTTGATTGTTCACGTACGGAGAACAAAATTTTGAGAATCCTTATATGAGATTTGTTTATTGAAAACTTTTGAGTGTGAATTATTTCATTATTTTTATTTCAATATATAGTGTTAGATCATATGTGTTTTTTATTATTCCGGTATTCTCTGGACCTTACCTTTCACATGTAATAGCATAGATATTGAAGCACGAATTTAACCCTATGATAAAAGAATTAAAAATTGTGATAGAGTCATAATCATATCATTTAAATAATTTTAATTAATCAAAAAAATTAATTAGCTAATTATTGCTTGGCGCACCAAGACTTTAAATATCACAATAATATATATATATATATATATATATATATATATATATATATATATATATATATATATATATATATATATATATATATATATATATATATATATATATGCATAACTGCAGCAGATACAGTATGAAATATTATGGTGGCATCAACCTTCAATAAAGATGTCACTATAACAAGAAAACATGTCTAAATAATTACGTACGTATAATTTAACTGTGATCACAATAGTTTAACACTTAATATTTTGTAACAAGAACAGCCACATGTATATTAATCGGATTTATATAACTTTCGTCGAACGTTCCATACATAATCTCATTAACAACTTTTATTATGTTCTCTGTTTCGTCAGTCCCGTTTGGAGTCCTCCGAGGTACTTACGGCATGTATCGATTTTGTATCTTCTCATCCGATTACTGTGGGAATATTCCCTTACATAACAGAGTCGCCTTATAAATAGTTAATACCTTAAAATGTCCTTCGACGTGAAGAGGAAAAGGACCTACTTTCGTACGAAATATGAGTAAGTTTATGGGCCACTGGAGGATTCGACAATGGAGATATGCAACACAATGTATTTTTGTGTGTATACATCGGAATGGGACGGAATGGTGGCTTTTCGTATGTAGATGTTTGTATGGAATCGACGGTATGCACGATTACATAAACCAATATTGCAGGATAGAGAAATAAGTATGACTTTTTTGACCGGATTACATAAAAATTGTGGAAATAAATACATTTTCGGTTGAAAATTTAAATTTATTTTTATTAAAAATTTTTTGAATAAAATCCTTTATAAAAAGGTATATAAAAAACCCAGTTGGGCTATGTTAAATTGACAAAACGTTTTCGGAATAAGTATTCCATCATCAGTGTCCTAAAAAAAGTATTTAACCACTTAATTAAAAAGAACATGAAATAATTTAAGTTTTGACTAAGGTTAATGTAAAATGTGGTTAATACTTACAAGTTAATACATGGATGTAGCCACTAAATATGGGGGTAAGAACCCTTTAAAAATTACTAAATGAAATTTAGTTTACATTATGTCTAATTTACAATTTAGATGGTAAAGTTACCGTTGGATTGGTAACATGGCGACATATGACTCTAAATTAAGTTGCAAGTCCTGAGACGGTATGTCTACGAGGACTTTATTAAAGCAACTGATTGAAATGACAATCTTGGCAGGTTATGACGGAAGTTGTGACAGAGCAGTCAGTGTAACTGTATATGTCTATTTAAAACAGAAGCCAACGTTGTTTAAAAATTGTGAAAGTTGAAGTAAAATAAAATTATAACAGTATCAACCATAAATGTTATTGTTATAAATTATGTATGTGAAATGAAATTGTGGTCAGAAAATTATGTGATTATAGTTAGGCAACCAACTATACAGTGTCAAGTGGTGTGATGAAAAGATTCTAATATAAGGCCCTTTATGTTTTAATAACATTTGGTACCTGGAAAATGGAAACTAGACACAGGTGGAAAGTTGGGTTCTTGAAAAAGTATAGGAATTAATATATTTATTATGTGAGATTGTGAGAATGTTATTCAATGAATGAAATAAAACTATTGTGATATAAAGTTTATGTAAAAATTGACTTATAACTTAATTATATATGTATGTCAAAAAACAACATTTGGTACCTGGAAAATGTAAAACTTCTTGAGTTGCAAGGTCATGAATATAAATATCTGATTGGGTGTTGACAAACTGAGTGATGTAGTTATATTTTGTGTGTTGACAAGTATATGAAATGGACAAAATTTGATGGTTGGAAGTGGTTTTGTAATATATTGGTCGTAAAGTACTCAACTTATAACTTGAGAAAAGGCCCTATCTGTTATAAAGCAACAGTAGGTACAAAGGGAAAATAAAAGATTAAGTTATAAGTTGATAAGTTGAATGAACTATTGGTCTATACTGACTATAACAGTAAAATGAAATTTTTGTAGGTGGCTCTGTTAAATTTGAGTAAAGAGAATGAAAATTAAGGTGTTTTTGAGAAAATTGTGATAAACGGATAGACTACGGAAGGCTGAGGTCCCCAGAGAACCGAAGCCAAACCCTGAGGGAATTGTGTAGAGAAGTAAAATAAGAATTTAATAATATGGAATGTGTGGTGGATGACGGATGATCTGATCTGAATTTGGAAGTGTCGAAATAGAAGCATGGAAAGTATTGGTTATAGTGATTAAGACATGAAGTTTGGGTTAAAAAGAAAAGAGTGAGATAGACGGAGAGTAAGATGTATTGGAAGAAAGGGTTTTTAGAGTGAACTAAGGAAGATGAATACAGGAACTTAGTTTCCTTGTGGATTTTATTTTTATTAATTATAAAGAATGTTTGTATTTAGTTGGTATATTTATTTCTCATGGTGCAGTTAAATAATGTAGAAAGTTGATATGTGGTTAAAGGACTGGCACTAGATCTCAGAAAAGTATTCCGATAAAGCTTTTAGAAACGTCTACAGCGTAAATTAAATAGTATGTTTATATTATATATATTATTATTTTTAACTAATGTTTTACCTTTCGATTTCCACTCTGGAAATCCTTTTTTAAAAAAGATTGTTTTAAAAAATTCTGCCAAAATGTATAACCGACAATGTGTGAGTATGTTATGTTTTTCAAAATTTATGATTGCCTTACTAGGCCTCGATGTTATAGGCAATAGTCAGCTTTTGGTGGACAGGAGTTCTGAGGGTAAGGTTTTTACCCTCGGACTATCAAATGATTACTGTGTGTTTTTTTGTATTGTTTGTCTGTTTAATATGAGTTTACGTAGATTATCATTGGAATGTAGACCAAGAAACGACAAGAAAACCTACACGATGGGCTGACAATTTAAGGACACTAAATAAAACCTGGAAGAAAAAGCCTGACAGAAATACAAAAAAGTATACGTAAGTTCTATAGACATGAAAAAAGCATTTGATTCAATCAAAACAAAAACTATATGGAAGAGCCGGAAGAAGAAACAACCAAGCGAAGACCTGATAGAATCAACTAAAAGGAGATTAATGAACACAATAAATACAATAAGAACACAAAATATGCAATCGAAACCATTTGAAACAACGCAAAGAGTTGTTAGACAGGGAGGTACTTTAAGCCTAGTATTTTTATAAAAGTAATAGGTGAGATAGTAAAAGAATGTAAGAAAACCTTAAAAAGTATTATATAGGGATGAAAGTAAATGCAAAGGATCAATTCAGATATCGCCGTATATCTTAGCCCGATATCTTAACCCCCGTCTTCGAGGATTATGGTTTAATTTTGTAGTATTCCTTCTCCTAAACACAGTTTGCTTCCACTGCAGCTGAAGAGCACCATCCGTCCTATCTGTTGGTCTAAGGGTGGTATCTTATTCAGGATTCCTCCAGATATGAGTAACCATGATGATATCATAGAAAAATACGTAGCATCTTAATACTTTAATTCTAATTTCTATTCCCAGTTTTCCATTGCATAATATTGCTTTCATCTTATTGAAAACGCTTTTGGCCATCTCCATGCATCGTACATGTTTAACATGCAGCAAACTGGTAAAGGTTGTCGATAAATCAAAACTAGGCTCAACTAGAACTGTAGCATTACTGATAATAATAAATTCTGAATATTTTTTTAATATCTCCTATATGTTTTAACTCCTCTTCTTCCTCTTATTTTCTTTAGTGATAAATCGAATTTACCCTTAACCTTAATTTAACCTTTTAAATATACTTTCTTCTGCTATTTTACTTCCAATAAAAGTGTACTCTTGCGAGCCCTACTGTTCTTTTTATATTATGTCTTTTACATAGAGTGCTTTAAGATCCACATCCAGGTTGACCTTTTCAGAGACCTGACTCGTTACAGTATTTTGGAATTTATTGATTTTAAAAATGTTTTGAATTTCACTAATATTTTGGCTACCTCTCACCTCTATCTTTTAAAATACTTATTTTTGAAGTTATACTTTTATACGCACGGTCGGCGTTGGAAATTTGCATGAGAGTGAACCTGTGAAACCATTACATATGTAAGATAATAAGTAAGACAGAGACAGAAGATATATTTTCTCTCTCTTCCTCTCTCGAGAATAAAAATGTTCCTTTTGTATATATTATATATATATATATATATATATATATATATATATATATATATATATATATATATATATAATATTATATATAATATAATATGTATTTATATTAATATTTATGTGACATGTTTTATATTATTTAAAATTAAACGTTTATAATTATTTTAGGCTTTTGTATTTCAAAATAATCACTGTTTTATCGAGAACTGTCAATTTTGAAATCCGTTAGTGTCATGTCTAATTGGCAAATCCTTTACGTGTTTGGTTCATACGCTGGTGGTTGTGAGTTCGAATCCCAATTATGAATTTCCTTTTTTATTTTTGAAATATTTAAAAACCTCACGTTAATCTTATTATTGTTATGTAATATACACAAAAAACATAAATTTTAAAATAAAATGAAAATTTACAACATAATCTGAGTTGTTGGTTTTTTATTTTTATCTTCGTAAAGTAAGTTATGTATATTGGCAGTTTTAAATACTTATAAATATTACATTTTAATTTATATTGTATTATTATATTGAATTATGTTGCAGTGTATTTATTGTATTGTATTTTTTATATTAATAACAAAATAAACAATGAATATTACTGCAGAGGGTGTGTAATTTTTTTTTTGCATTCAACTCTTTTTATACATGTATAAAAATAAAAATATATATTTTCATTAAAATATTGATACAATCCTTCATTTACTATACTCCTATTACAGGTCAAATGTTTATATACAGCAAACGATGCACCATATACCTATATAACTAATTCTTTTTCTCTTTCTGCTCTCTCTTACCTATAGCATTACATATGTAATGATTGTGCAGATTGACTCCTATATAAATTTTTAACGGCGAACGCGTGTATAGAAGTATAAATTCTACCGGCAGTCCCACTGGACTGTCACACCCGTTTTTTTATCATTTCCACTTTTTATGTCTCTTTGGGTTGTGGCTATTAAGGTTAAGCGTTTATAATCATATAAATATAGTATAAATATATTGTACCACAAGAGGAAAACAGCAGTATTGTTTACCTTTTTTTGAAAAAATACACTTAGTTATTTGTTATAAACCCTATTTATTACTGCAAGTAACAACAGCAACAGAACGATCCTTGCAGACTGATCTGAGACAAATGCTGTATGTTGACGTTGTGGTCCGGTTTTTCTGTCTACCACAAGAAAATCACATTCCTCGTACTTTTGCTGGTGGTTCGCTTTCAATTAAGCTATTTGAGGCCGCTTTTATGTGTTTAGAAATAATCTTATATCGGATGAGAAATTATTTATTTCAGCTCGTTTTGAAAGAGGTGGTTTAATTAATGATATTGCTAACGATTTTAAAAAATTTCTTCTAAGGTTGGTTGTACTGTTAAAGTGAGCAAAATTATATAATATTTAACTATTTATTTCTGCCACATTCAACATCTGAAAAAATATATCTAAAGGCCACCTACGGGTACGTCTTGCTACTGAATACGTAGACCACATTTTATCTACGCTGTCAACTCCACCTTTGTGAGAATTATAGTCCATAATAATATTGGGCTTATTAGTGACCTGATCCATAGAGGAATCATAATGTATCGTGGAAAGTAAAACAACCACTCTGTTCTGTTTTGAAATAAGTTAGACAAGTGTAGCTTCCTCTTAAAACCCAAAAAGAGATGAACTTTCTATTCGATTTTTATTGACTAAGAAACTTTTTGAGATTTTTGTTTTATTTTTTATTGTTCCAACTATTAAAGTCTTTTTTTTTCAACAGATCTATTACTTACTTATAACTGGTGTACCAGTTATCATAAGTTAGATTGCGGTTTTCCGTTCCATTTTTCATCCAACCGTTGTATATTATCCTCTGCCTTATTCTACATATTTTTCTAAGGCCCATCTGGTTGTTGCCCACAGTACAACTCGATACCGCTCATATAAAATGTTTGTTAGTCACACAATACGAATGCTTTTATCCTATATTTTTTTGGCTGATTTGGGATATACTGTTAAAAGCTGCATCTCCCTCGAAAAGGAATAAGCATTTTGTCAATTGTCAGATGTTCACTTAATGTGTAGCTGATACAATAGCTGTCGGAAAAGAGGTCCAGCATAAATTGTATAGGGTCCAGTTTATCAGTAGCTATTCTTTGAGGTCTTGTATCTTTATTATCGAACATAACAAAAATAAAAATCGGTTGCAGCTCATGCAAGCTCTAAAAATTTCTGAGCCTGTTCCATCAGTTGTCCACAATTCCAAAAAATGTGTGTGACCTTGTTTTTTAAGTCTAGTTAAAAACAAAAGTCCTATCATTGCCATAATTTCAGATTTGGCTGTATTTCTGGCGTCTCTTTTGCGATTGTAATTTGGGCGCAACTTTCCTATTTGCATATTGAACTTATATAACTTACTAATAGTAATACCTTTAGCGTTCTCTTTGGGTCCAGGAAGTACTTTTACAATATTCGTTTTGTTATTTTTACTAAACTTAGTTTTCAAAGAATACTTATACAATTCTGTTCCATCCTTACATTCATAGAAGTCTTCTGAATAGTTCATTTTCATTTTCACTAGAAGTTTTACTTGAATATCTATTCGAATCAGAGTTGGGATTTTTTCGTAAAGATAACTTCTTCGTCCGAAGTCTCAGGATTTTCCCCAATTATTTCTTCGTCTTCTTCTCGAGATAATGCATCAGCGAATGCTTCTAGTTCTTTGTCAGTAAGTAAATTGGGATTTCTAAATAAAATTTTTTATCTACATGAGAAAAAGTATTGTTTATAAAGAAAAATATATTTTGTGCCATAACAAATAATAAACAGCTAATTATGATCTTCTCAAAACGCCGATTGTAACGAAACCAGTTATAAAGCACCAGTTATAAAGCACGTTTCAGTGGTATGTTAGATAAACAGGCTCGGTCCTTCAATTTTAAAATATATTTGCAGTAGAATTATTATATCTGGCGTACAAAATACGCCAGCGCGTGTAAAGGTTAAACGTACTTTTACAGTAATATAATTATTTATTCCTTGTATGTTGATCTTTTGATGCACTTCTGTCAAGTGTTTTCACTAAAGAAAACTATGTTTAAAATTTTGCTAGTAAGAGCCAAGGATGCTAGTATATACCTGCATATATAATATCGCAATTAACACTAAACGCCTATATATAGAGCTCAAGATAGATCTTAGTAAGCAATGAATAGGAACAGACTGAACTTGCAGAGTTACAAGATCTGTCGAATATTATTTCTTGGAAATCCGATGCTGTAAATGGAAGAGGGCAGAGAGTCGTTTCGTTACAAAAGTAGTAGTCTTGATATTATGTTGCATACTTTGTTGATAAATTTTATATTACTAACTTTCAATATTATGTATGGATTACACAAACTTCAATACTCATTTTCTAAAAGCTTTCCCTACTATTTGCTATACATAAACCCCTTTTTCATCAACCTAAGCAATATTTTCTGAGCACGTACCAGATGCGTTGTATCGCGGTAGAGGGAGTAAATAAATATAATAAACTCGAAAAGTTTTCAGTATGTGTCTTTGAAGTATGATAGAATTTGAAATTATTACACATTTCCTCGACGATGGCACATGCGGTTCGTAATATTTACTTTTCAAAGTAAAGAAAGAAATTATGCCTCAAACGAGATGGCATTATATTTAGAGGAGGGACTGAAAAAAGACTCAATCTCGGTAAGTGCGTACATTATGGTAACTATCACGAAGCATTCTAAAAAATTACGTTATAACTTACTTCGTCTAAAACGCTTAGACGAGCAGTACAAATATTGCCTAATTAATACATTATTAAAAGAGCATAAAGGTATACCAAGGATTAAGTTTAAGACAAGTAACGTAACGTAATCAGGCCTCTTCAATAACTTGTGTGCATAATATATATATATATATATATATATATATATATATAGAAAATGGAAAAGGATAATGTGAGTGAATAATAAAAGTAAAATGTAATGACATGTCTCGCAAAACAAAAAACCAAAAAAGGTATATCGATGGAAGGCAACCATATATACGTATTTCTGACTATTGGTCGTCTTCAGTACGGTGCAGTTTAGCTAGAAAAGGAGCATTTTTAAAAATTTTAACCCAAGGTTATTAAAGACCATCAATCAAACGTTTTTTATAAAATACATTGTAAAGACTGAAGTTCAACATATATTAGGCAAACACACTAATACCTACATGGAAGAGTTGTTGCACACAAACATAGTGTACAAATCAAAGCATTAAACACAAAAGTCCTAGCCAAACATTCTCTAGAATATAGCCATTCTTTTAATTTTGAAAATGTGCAGATTTTGGAAAAAGAACAAAATTACAACAAAATATGCGCGTTGGAGATGATTTACATAAAAAAGCTCCAAATTCTATCAATAATAAGACTTACATAAAAAAGATCAAAAATCTTTTCAATATGTATCATAACTTAATAAACTGAGTTGTTTGCACTCATGGACTATGGCAGATATTTAAGATACGACCCTGAACCACTCCTATTTTAAGATACCTGCCAGATGTCATCTGTTAATGTCAAATACCAATTTTTTAATCCATAAGAATTTTGTATACCATAAAATGAATCTTATAATAATGTTTACCTTCTTTTATAATAAATTTCAAAGAGGCAAAAAATTATATTCCCACTGCGTTAGAAAAGTTGACTGACAGAAGGTAAATGGGAGATTGAAATGAAGTTAGCACAGATGTTATAGGATGTTCCTATATCATAGAATTAGCTTTTCTGTCAACACAGAACAGAATAGTTAGTCTACTGGGCAGAAAGAGATAAGGGAAATATTTATTCTACTAGACAGAAAGAGGGAGAAAAGAAGACAGAGGTAAAAAAGAAAATCAGAGGGCGCCAATTAATTTTTAAATAAAAAATAGCAAAAACTAAACTGAAGATAAAAAATTAATAAATTAATGAAGAAATTAAATTAAAATAATTATTTAAATATAAATTAATAAATATAAAATATAATTAATTAATAGTGAGTTGTGACGTTTATAACGTTTCGCAATTTTTGCTACTTTCGATTAATCAACGAAGTTTAGTAATTTTATAGACCGGTGGTGGCAAAATTTTTATTGTTAGAGACTATTCTTTAAAACCTATAACATAAAATTTTAATTTTAAGTAAGACTTTGAAATTTGTCTAAAAACGAAGTGTTGAAATTTTCACATCACAAACAATCTGACAAGAGATGCCCCCACGAAAACGGTAATAGTAGAAATTTGTAGATACAGTTATATAGTTTTAGAAACCTTGCACTTTTCACTTTTAAACTGCAATTTAATTTTTGTGAGTGAGAAACTTTAATCCAAAGATTAGATTTTTACGGTCGAGTTAATACAAAATTTTATATAAAATTGATTTCGCGCTCGTAACTGATATTCAAAACCACCGGCCGGTAGCTTCAAGCTTTGTTTCTGAGAGAAAGGTTGAGTCTACAAAAAAAAATTGTTAAAAATTCTCTCAGCTACATTTTTTATTTAAAATATTTTTTCTGCGGTGTAGATATTCTTGTTAAATCTATTCAAAAAGAGTGGTGAACTTTATTGTGTCTTTTCTGTTGTCAGAAAAGTAAGATTATCACCAAAATTTAGCTTGTTCGTATGATTTTTAGAGATTCAGTGGCAGTTTCGTCTCTGGCGACTGGAGTATTAGTACAATTTTTAAACCTAAAGCTAAGATTAACATTATTACAAAACTTAATATCAAACTACGCTGGTTTCCGGGTTACATTGTGTAGACTTTCACTACACTCAGCTTTAGATATCATCTGTTATGTCTTTTTCGAAGCGAGATGGTTCGACCGCTCATCCGCAGAAATCTTTCGCGCAGCAGTTTCCAAAATACAATTGCCATTTGGATCGCCAACCTTCGAAAGGAGACGGCTCCATGAGAAGAAGATGTCTTCTTCGCGACTTTCGGTGTCTCAGTCTCCTGAGATGCCCAGATCTCTCCACTACACTGTCCACACTAAGAATGCAAGTTTCCAATCATACCAGAGAAATGTTTATTAAAATATTGTGCTTTGCATTATATTAGGACTATATATCTACAAATAATTAATCCAAGGATACCAGGAGCTATCAAAAAAAAATATACATTATGATAAAAAATACCACTTCAGTGCCACCTGTTAAGGTTCCCAAACTGACGAGAAGATCTTTTGCATGTCCAAGGTAGCGGATAAAACCACACAATGTCATAAAACCACACTAAATATGGATATTTATATTGAAAATGAATTTTTTCGTGTTTTTTCGTGTTTTGTCCGGTTTTGGCTATAGAGGGTATGCTTATTAAAGTTTTAGTTTATTTTAAATGAAACAAATAGGTTAGATGGATGAAACAAATAGGTTAGATGGTCCAACATAATCACTTGAGATCGCGGATTAAACAGTACTACCAAAAAATCTGATTTTCTTAAAAACAGAGGTTTATCACGCCCCACAGAGTATATTATAGTAATTAGAAAAACTTATATCACATATTTAATGCAGGGTTAATTTACACAATATAGCCTTTAAATTTTATTTAAAAAACTCAACAAAGTAACAAAATATTTTTAACTATTCTACTCCTAGACTAAATGAAACAAGATACATTTAATTGGCATATTCACGTTGCAACGGAACTTTAGTAAACAATTTTTAATTCTCGTCATAACCACCCTTAAAACAACGACATTAAATGAGTTCTTAGGAAACTTCATCTCTACACATAGAGCGAACTTTTAATTAGCAACAGTTTGTAAAGTTTATTACTTCGTAAAGTTGGATTAGATAAAACAAGATCTCTTACTTTGTGCTGCCGCTTTGCCATGACAATGGTACCGGGATGCAGAGTAATCGATAATGTGACACCATTATAGTAACGACCTATCTAAGTGAGTTCTCGGGAAGTTTCTACTTGAGCGTATATCGCTGTTCAAGCAGGTGTGATAAAACGCCTGCGAGTTTCATTTCAAGAAATTAGTTTTAGAAGACTCAATTACCATCCAGAGTAAATATACATATATATATATATATATATATATATATATATATATATATATATATATATATATATATATATATATATATATATATATCAGCAACAATATGTACGAGTCAACAATATGTACTTGTTGACTCGTTTTGAAAAAATATAACGTTGGGATGGGATAGAGTCAATAAAAAGGAGCTATTAGATAACTGTTTTTTACTACTTGAGCTTTCAATGGAGCTTACAATTATTTTCAAGAGCTAAAATAAAAATACAAAACATCTGATAAAGTGGAAGGAATAATTGTAAAAAAAATATTTCGTTAACTCACCAAATTAAATTAGGTTTGTTAACGAAATTTGCTGCAAAACATATTAAAAAAAAATATTATAAAAATTCTTTTGTCTGTTAAATGTTTCTCCTTCTTTTTTAAATTCTATTAAAAAATTATTTGAAGAAATAATTTAACATAAGAGTTGTAAGAACTACAGATGTGTTGAAAACCAGATGGTTTAGAAAACCCATCTGTAGCAATATATTTATTTATAAAATATTACTCACATAATCCAAATAAAATAAAAATGAACCTTATAACAGGATTAAAACAACGTGTTTTAAGGCATTCTCATCCCGATTACTTACAGGAAGATCTTCAATTTCTGAAACCTATGTTAATTGATAACTCTTATCCTCCAAATATGCTACATAAGATGTTTGTTTTTGATACCGTTAATATAATTTACTTAACACGAACGCTATAAAACAAAATATTTTTAGAAACTGAACAAAGATAGATAATTAAATGTTTTTAAGCCTGAAGAGTAAACTATAAAATTGACATATGATTTTATATATATAGCATTTTTCATATAAAAATGCTTGCACGTCATTCAAGATTTACGACGTCAGAACCCCACAGCTTGGCAAAACATCAGAGTAATTAGTAAGTGAGGAATTTTTAAAATGTCAACTATTTGTCAAACTATTATATTAACAGTAAATACACTTAGTTTTAAGACTGCTGCAACACACTAAAATAAATTAGAAAACATTTTAATACAAAATTATATATTCTAAATTTTAAACTTACCTCTTTTAGGGCTTTAATAGTAAAAACGCCCCGTCATTATTTCTTGTTCAAAATAATCTATCTTATATGAAAGCTTATCAACTTTCTACAGACTATTTATTTGTTTTGGCATAGCACAATCACAATACACAACAATAATTAGTTTTTAAAGTTATTTACTAAATTTAATATGTATTTATAAATACAATTTATTAATATATATATATTATATTATCATCAAATTGTGCAAGAAATCAAAACATAAACAAAACTCTTACTCTAAAAAACCGGCAACATTTTATACACTTTTGCCACATGCTGAAATGTCAATAAAATTTAAAATATTCCTGTATCAGTTGCGTACATTTGTCTAATCTATTTAATTAAAATTATTATTTTGTGGAATATTAGACAAAGATTTATTTCATAAAATTTATATTATTAATAATAACAAATGTTTTTGGTTATTTAATCAATATAATTATAAAATTTCCAATATAATGATGATTTTATTTTTCTGATTATTACACCATGTTGACGCCTATGAAGGATCGAGCAGTTCCCTATCGGTTTCGTATTATTAGCTGTGTTAGGAAAATTTGAACTCTAAGGTTGACGTTCTGGAAATTTTAAATATAAGTGACGTCACTTAATATAAATTGTGACGTGCAAGCATTTTTATATGAAAAATGCTCTAGAATATTCCTTAATGAAATGATGTGGAAAATGACAGATATACATACATTTAGTAGAGTACCTACAAACCAAACAGTACACACACAAAAACAAACCAAACTTTCCTCTTATTTCTCTTCTTCCCAAACAAACAAAATTTAATATTCTTAAAACAAATACCAGCACATCCCTGGGCCGCCTACTGATTTAAACCCAAACTTTACTTCTCCCCGGTCAGAACAAGAGAATAACTAGTTGGATAATCATTTATATAGTTTTCAAAAAGTGCCACTTCGAGTCGATACCAACTTAATACCAACTTAGAAATTAAAAGCTACTTAAGAGATTTTTGGTCAATATTGATTTAAAGATTTTCTTTAAAAGTGATGAAAGGATTATTGAAGTGACGGACTCAGTACAAAATTCAAAATCTAAGTAAAATTTATATTAATAATTTGTCTTTATAATTCATTTATAAAACGGGTATCTATGAATAATAAATAAATCTTCTTTTTTCTTATTAAATAAAAAGATTTTTTACCAAAACTTTTATGTCGGCAATATGTTTGTCAATAATAAATTTTAATACAAACTAGAAATTGGCACTCATTACATTACATTTATAATTTTCTATTGGTTGCTTTTTTAATTGATTTATAATTTATCAAAATTATTTTTTTTGTTTAAATAATTTTATCAAATAATTTTTTAAAAGAATTAAAAAAAGGAGAAACACTTATCAGACCAAAGAATTTTTATAATAATGTTTTTTTTTTAATATGTTTTGTAACAAATTTTTTATCTGGTGAATATTTTATCTGGTGAGTTACTCGTTTGTTATAACTATTCGTTCCACTTTATCAGATGTTTTGTATTTTTATTTTATCAATAACCATACAATTTATCAAAACTAAAAGAAAAAAACTATGAAATATCAAGTTTTTGGTTACTTTTGCGGGTTAGTGTATAGTGTTTACCGTTAGATTAGACTCCAATATTACTCTTCTGCATTCTGTGTATGTTGCAAAATCAAAGCTATTTACTGAAACAATGTTGCTCTACCGTTTGATGCAAACTGTCATAATTAATATAGAACCATTTCGTTATTCACTACATAATTAAAACTACTATCAGCGTGTTGATTTATTAGACCGACAAATCTGAGCAGCATTTCAACGTAACATTTATTTGCATATTCTGCATTCTTTGCCTGATCTATACCATTTTCAACTAATCATTAAAACAGTTCCAGTTTAGTTCACTTATCAAGATATTTCGAGAACGTACATACCATAAATTGATGTTCGGTTACACAAATCAAAACAAGATTAACTTCTGGTTCGTCTATATTTGCTAATAAATTTGATTTCGAGTACAGTTTTGAAAGTAGATAGGACGAATATTCCCCTGGTCAAATGTCAGACGGATAAATGTGTATTCGTATAAAAGGGATTTTTTATTATGCGATAATCTGAATTGTTAGATTATTTTTTTACTATTTAAGTTTATTTTATTTCCACTTATGGATTTAAGAAGTGTTAGATAATCAAGACCTAGTCCGCAGGCTCAAACGCACCAAACCTTTTGTACTTGTCTGATAGTGATTAATATAAAAATGTCAGTTAAAATTCGGGCAGTGAACCTAGCCACAACAGTGAAGTGTGCACCAATAATTATTATATTCCAAGGTGAACCATTGGGAATATTTAGGACAGTAAAGAAGCAGATTAGGTTTAATTTAAAATACTGGTTTGTGAGCATTGTTATTGTAATAAATAATAAAAAAACTCTGGTTTGTTCTTTCTGTCAGTTGTTTTTCTATAATAATAATAATAATAATATCTGCCTAGCGATGAACCCACTATGTCAGCTGCTGAACTCCACTGACTCAGGATTTAGCATCAAAAATAAAAACACTGTTGTGGCGAAGCTTAATCATCTGTTGTATATGGATGATTTGAAATTAATGGCTTCCACTCGACACCACCTAGATCAGATGCTAAAAACTGTAGAAAATTTCTCAAATGATATTAGTATGAATTTTGGACTAGACAAGTGCCGTATACTAAATATAGCCAGAGGAAAGATTCAGCCCGGAGGTTTCGATATGCAAGATGGCCAAAACATCGAGGCAATGGGTGAAAATGATATGTACAAATATCTCGGAGTAAAACAAGCGCGGAAAATTGACCATAAACAAATGAAAATTGAACTAACTTCGGAGTTCGTGCGAAGAGTAAGACAACTAAATCGGTCATATCTTAATAGTAAAAATTTGTTTAAGGCATTAAATACGTACGCCTGTTCCGCGTTGAGCTACTCATTTGGTATTATAAAGTGGTCAAAAACGGATATAGAGGGTCTTCAGCGGAAAGTAAGAACACTTCTCACAAAGGCGCAAAAACATCATCCACGCAGTGCAGTAGAGAGAACAACATTACCGCGGTATCAAGGGGGAAGAGGACTTATGGATATAGGTGAGCAATTGGATAGACAAATTGCTAAATTAAGAACTTATTTTCAGGTACAGGCTGAGACATCTACTTTACATCGAGCAATTTGCTCAGTAGATGATACGACGCCGCTTAAACTGAGGGAACAAGAAATGCGCATAAACCACCTGACTAAGCAAGACAAAATGCGCACCTGGATGAGTAAACCTCTGCATGGGCGACATCCTAATGAGATCAGCCAAGAATATGTCGACAATACAGCGTCAAACTATTGGTTGACATCAGAAAAGATGTTTCCCGAGACTGAGTGTTTCCTACTTGCCATTCAGGATCAGGTTATTCCAACTAAAAATTATCTGAAATATATTGTTAAAGATCCTCAAGTCCAAAATGACAAGTGCCGATATGGATGCCAAGCCCAAGAAACCATCCAACATCTTACCAATGGCTGCCAGGCATTTGTCGGTACTGATTACAAAGAACGTCATGACTCAGTAGGACTTCTCCAAACTCACCATCTTCCTTATTATCAATACGTCCCTGATAGAATGCTTGAAAATGACAACTACAAGCTATACTGGGACCGCACTGTGCTTACAGACCAACCAGTAGCCCATAACAGACCCGATCTCATACTAGTTAATAAAATTACTAGGCAAACAACACTTATTGATGTGGCGATACCCAACACCAATAATTTACGTGTTAAATACAACGAAAAGATCGCCAAGTACAGAGATCTAGAAATACAAATCAGGAGACAATGGAGAATGAAAAGTACCCAGATGATACCTATTATTCTTTCTACGACTGGAGTCATCCCGTAGAGCTTCCTAGAAAACATAAAACAGCTGGGTCTAAATGAACATCTATATAAGATTATGCAGAAAGCTGTGTTACTTTCGACGTCCAGATGCGTACGAAAATTTTTGGGAGATACACCGACATACCAAGTCACCTAGGACTCGATAACATGGAAAGAGTCCCGCCAGAGCTCAATCCTTTTGATACCGTAGGTATCTGGGATGAGTAAATTTTCCCCTTAGAGGGAGTGGGAGCCATATAGCTAAATCTGGATAATAATAATAACCAACTAAAAATTACCTGAAATATATTGTTAAAGATCCTCAAGTCCAAAATGACAAATCCCGATATGGATGCCAAGCCCAAGAAACCATCCAACATCTTACCGGGGGCTGCCAGGTGTTTGTCGGAACTGATTATGAAAAACGCCATGACTCAGTAGGAAAGATTATCCACCAAGAACTAGCTGACAAACTGGGACTTCTTCAAACCGACCATCTACCTTATTATCATTATGTCCCTGACAGAAGGCTTGAAAATGACAACTAAAAGCTATACTGGGACCGCACTGTGCTCACAGACCAACCAGTGGCACATAATAGACCGGATCTCATACTAGTTAATAAACTTATCAGGCAAACAACACTTATTGATGTGGCGATACCTAACACCAATAATTTGCGTGTTAAATACAACGAAAAGATCTCCAAGTATAGAGATCTAGAAATACAAATCAGGAGACAATGAAGAATGGAAAGTACCGAGACAGTACCAATTATTCTATCTACTACTGATGTTATTCCCAAAAACCTCCTAGCGAACATCAAACAGCTGGGTCTAAATTAACATATTTATTAGGCCATGCAGAAAGCTGTACTCCTCGCGACGTCCAGATGTGTACGAAAATTTTTGGGAGATACTCCAGCAAACAAAGTCACCTAGGGCTCGATAACACGGAAAGAGTCCCACCAGAGCTCTATCCTTTTGATACCGTAGGTATCTGGGATGAGTGAATTTTCCCCTTAAAAGGAAGTTTGAGCCGTATGGCTAAATCTGGATAATACTTTATTTCCTTTTTGACAAATACAATTTGTATAGGATCAGTCACAGTTTAAAAAACAAAATTAGTAAATATAATTGTAAATCTAAAATTACGCTAAACCTAAGATTACAAGACAAACACAAATAGAAAATGTAAAATTACTAGCATATACTTAAAATAATGTCAACTACTAACATAGTCATCAACAGAATAAAACGTATTCTGCAATAAACAATATTTTAAAGTTAATTTAAATATTTTTATATTCTTACATTTTTTTATTGGCTCGGGTAACTTCTTATATATTCTTTGACCTATTATTGCAGGTAAGTAAAATGCATATTTCCTTTAGAAAAAGGCACATGTAACTTTTGATTCTGCCTTGTATTTATATTGTGAATTTGACTATTAGTTTTAAATTTCTCAAGATTTGGATGAATAAAAACACAAACTTCAAAAATAAATAAGTATGGCATGATTAAAAGTTTATATCTAGTAAAATAACTCTTACAGCTAGTTATTCGAGAAATACCAGCAATACAACGGACTATTTTCTTTTGAGATAGAAAGACTTCACTGAATTTACAAGACGTACTCCAAAATATTATGCCATACCGCAAACGAGACTCCACCTGAGCATAATATAGCATAATTAGCTGTTTTTTACTTAGTATATCTTTAAGGTTTCGAAGTAAGTAGCATGCTGAGTTTATTTTGGAAATAATATCATCACATTGCCTTTTCCAATTGAGACATTCATCAACATACAAACTCAAAAACTTTAGGCATTAAACTTTTTCAATTTGTTTAGAATATATTGATAGTTCGATATCTAACAGATGTTTCTGTCTATTATGAATGGCATGCGTTTTTTTCGCATTAAGATGTAAGTAATTCAAGGAAAATCAATAACTAAGATCACACAAAAGTTCTTTACATTTATTTTCAAGAGATATATGTGATTTATGTGATATAGGTATTGAAGTATCATCTGCATAAAGTGTAAACTGTGCAGCAGAATTTATTGAGACAATATCATTTAAGTAAATAAGAAATATTATTGGGCCAATTACAGAAGCCTGCAGAACACCCATACGAATGTAAATGTAATCTCATTTGCTAATATTTACTGATTGTTGGGATACCTCTGTTAAGGAGACATACTGACGACGTTCTTAGGTAGGATTCTATCCATTTTAGAAAGAGATCTTTTATTCCAATATTTTTTAACTTATTAATGAGTAACGTATGATTGACACAGTCAAATGCCCTACTGAGATCAAAAAAAATCTCTACAGGGCATTCATCTGCATCAATATAGTTAGTTAAAGTCTCATAAAATTAATGAACTGCTGTATTTGTAGACTTACCTGCCTGAAAGCCATGCTGATATTTACTAACAATACCGTTCTCCAATAAATAAGAGTTTAATCTGTTAAGATAACAGTATTCGAATATTTTCGAAAATACTGAAGGCACAGTTATTGGGCGATAATTACTAATATCCTTTGGATCACCTTTCTTATGTACAGGAACGATTCCCACCTTTAGATAATCCGGGAAAATACCATTGTAAAAAGACAAAATATACATATTAGAAATATTATAGGTGATAGTATCAATGGAATTACTTTCTTTAATAAAAATTGAGGTATTTCATCAAATTCACACGATTTCGAAGATTTCAATTTTCCTAACAATAATTCACTCAGCTCATTTGGAGTGTAAGGACATAATTGTAAAAAATTTTCATTTTGATTATAACCGCCCTTAAGGCGGTTTCCTTAAAGTACTATTTTGATGACTGGCGATTTTAGAACTTACCTGAATTGGAGCATTCTTAAAGAAAACATTGAACATGTTAGCAACAATAGAGCATTCCTTTATTACACAATTTTCATCTAATTTTAGGCATACATTTTTCCTTTCATTATTGTCAACATTATTAATCACGTCAGCAACAAGTCTCCAGGCACTTTTTATAGGATTATCTGATGGCGAAATAATATTCTGGTAATAATTTTTCTTTGTCAAACATAAAAGTTTCTCGTGTTTCCTTTTTTCTAACTTGTAATATTCACGAAGACACGGACAGGATCTAGATAAAACATGCAAGTTTTTTAAGTGACCACTAGATAAGCGTACTTTAGTGTTTACCCATTTTTTACGATCATTTATAATACGTTTATTTTGCAATGGAAAATTAATGTTAAAATAATACGAAAAAATATCAACACATTAAAAGCCAAATTACTATCAAGTATACCCTAAACAAGATTCCAATCTTCCAGCACAAGACTCATAACAAAATTATCTATCCCACTCTCAGAAAAATATCGCTTTTGACAAGACATAGGCAAGGTCGATATATCGATTTCAAGTTCAACTAAAACAGTTCTATGATCAGACACAGTGTTTTCAATAATACATGATGTACCTAAATTAGAAAAATTTACAAAAATATTATCAATTGTTTTTATGCTGGTATTTGATACTCTTATAGGCCATTTGACAAGATTAGTATGTATGTTATAAGCAGATCTTCTTCTTAAAGTGCCTATCCGTTCCGGATGTTGGCGATCATCACGGCTATCTTTACTTTATTTATTGCAGCGCGGAACAGTTCAGTGGTAGTCGTGTTATACCACTTTCGTAAATTTTGAAGCCAGGAAATGCGTCTTCTTCCTGGTCCTCTCTTACCATTTACTTTCCCTTGGAGAATCAGCTGGAGAAGGCCGTAACGTTCTTGATTTTTCATTACATGTCCTAGATATTCCAACTTTTTAGTTTTGACGGTCATGAGAATTTCACATTCTTTCCCCATTCTACATATCTCTTATAAGCAGATAAGCAATTCAATAGTTTTGTTTGGCTATTGTTTGACGTTTTCATATCAATATTAAAGTCACCACAAATAATATAACATGCATTTGGCTTGTATAAATTATTTAAAAAACAGTCAAGATTATTTAAAAAAATATTTACATCTCTACACGGAGATAGCTAGCAATTCAATATGTAAGAGATATTATTGTTTTTATCCCTAATTAAAAAACAACAAAACTCTGAATGTTTATCAGAACAAAATTTTTTAATATTAATATAATGGGCGTTTACATTTCTCTTTACGAATATTCCTACACCACCTCCTCTCACTGAAGAGTTTCTACAATAACTACTACTCATAGTAAATCTATCAATGTATACATTATTAATATAGTCAATGGTTTCTCATAATTCTGTTAGACATACGATTTCTATATTTTTAAATGTATTAATATCCAGAACAATATCACATATTTTATGTGATAGTGAAGTTATTTATACTTTGAACATTTAATAACATTAATTTAGGGTTAAACACTACCTCTGGAACCTCTGATTTTTCTGTAGGTACAAAAAATTGTTCACACACGAATTTTCAGGCCAGAGTGCTGGATCCATAGCTTTATTGAAATTATTTTGATATATTCGGACCTTAAATGATAAGAAAAGACTTGGGTAGCGAGACTCCATAGACTCGCAAAGCACTTCCAGAAAATGGGGTTTCAGAAGTTTTTCCATTGCAGTCTCATTGGTGCTAGGATCAATGCGATACACATGTAGATCCACATATTTTGGAACACCTTTGACAGATCCAGCATCAGTTCCAACAACTAACTGTCTTCTTCTTTTGTTTCTGTGTTGAACCTTCTGCCATGGAGCTTCGTCATTTGTGGCTTCTTTCGTAAGATTTATTACAGATGACATAATACTTTCTTGGGCCTTTTGACACTTATTACTTCCTAAATCAACTGAAGCTGGAAGATCTGCTTCCACAGTAGACGTGGATTGACTTTTACTACGACTACGACTACTATTATTAGCTACAGCATTTGAATTTTCAGGTGGTTTAAGTCCCCCGTTAGTAGGTTTGGCAACGTTGGACGTAGTCCGTTTATGTTCATTATTTTTATTTGAATTCGTTTTTAATAAAGAAATAATTAAATCTTGACGTTCATTACCTTTTACTAGCTCTGTATTTCACGATTTTAAGTGAGTAATCTCGATCTCGGCACACTTTAACTTGCACTGTAGTTGAGTGAGTTCTAACCTCAAATCAGTATTGCACAGTTTTACATCGGAACAAGAAGATCCACTGATCTCCAAAACATTTTTAAAACTTTCACTAATTTTTATTCCTACGGGAACCTTTTTGTGAATAAGTATGTCCAATAATTCTGATTTCTTAAGATTATCTAGTTCTATGTATATTAATTCGTCAGTCGCCATCTTGACCATTTCTATTCTTGACATTTCTATTACTTTGTTCATCCTCACTTAAATAATTTTCCACAGGACGTTTCCGTCATCGGACTTGGTAATTCTATATTGGTCAATATTTCCTTTTTGTGGTGTTGTTTTTCAATAATTGGACATCTAGTTTGTCTTAAGGTTTTTGATTCTTTATTAGTTTCCATATTGCGCGAACTTATACAGGATTATGATCAGAATTGAAGTCAGTTCCTTGATATGTTTTTGCATTGAAAATAGCGTTGTGTTTTCTCTTTATGACCAATATATTTTAATATATTTGGTTAAAAAATTCTGCTTTTATTATGTTGTCTTAAAGTATAAGTGTAATGGACATACTTTGTTATTTGACATATTTTCTTAATTCGTTCTAATTCGTTTAGTATTTTAAATGATTATTTTATTTAATTATACTCTAAATATTTTAAGTACCCTTCTAATTTTTAATCTAAAAATTTATTTCTCCTAAAATATTACATATATTGTTAAACGGTTGACTTTTAATAATGCCTGAACATGTCATCGAATGCCATAGTCTGTGGACTAGTACGCATTTCGATGCGCATCGCCCCGCCTCGAATTTTCCCATTAACTCTTGACCTGGAAATCCCTATTTATCGCTCGAACAGCGCATATAAATATTGGCGATTTTCAGGTCAGCCAGGTCCCAGGTCAGTCCTTCACGGGCTCTCCAAGAGCTTAGTGCTCTCAGGGCTCTGCTTCCTGTATTTATTTTCCATACTCTGTGGCTGAGAATTGTTTCAACTTAACTTGGTGTTTTATTTCGACGAAGAAATTGTCATGTAAGAAACATCTTGCCTTTTTCAAGGCAAGACACCGAAATATTTACAAGTCCATAACCCGAAAATGGACTTAAGTAGAGGAGCTCTCGTCGTTAACTCCGAAGCCCTCTACAGAGCACCCGGGGATTTCAGAAGGTGGTTAGACCCTTAATTGTTCCCCCGAGGTGACAAACAGATACATATTTTGGCCTGTGGACAACTATTTATTTAAAAATTATTTTTAAATGTTTTTACTATACAGCGTAATTAATTCCATCTATCAAAAACCGTAACTATATGATTTATTACCCATATTTAACTATATTATTTTTTAATAAATTCTTCTATTAAAATTCTATTAGAATATTGTTTTTTAATGATTTGTTTTGTTATTTGCAGGTAAAAATTATGGATCAGTTAATGGTATAAGATATTTTCAACGTCATCTCAAGAAATGTGTGGTTTCGAGATTAACTAGACTAACAAAAGAACCTTTAGAAGGAGTTAGCTATGTTACTACCCCATCAGCTGAAAACGTTATAAGGAATTCGATTTTTTCTACTGGTGGTAATCATGGCCTTTTAAACTGAAAGTAAGTGAAATATGTTCTTGATATGTTAAATGATGTAAATTTCTCGAGCATCCTCTGACGACTTGACTAGTGCTAGAAAAGGGCTGAAGAGCATTCCAGTAACAAACTTAACTTTGTTGTAGTTACACCTTCGTGGCAATGTGACCCACCCGTGGGTCACACCGTTTCTTGCCAAGAGCCGTGCGTGCCCTTCCGTGGGTCACGGTCTAGTGCATATCTCGTTCAACCTAAAATTGTACAGTTTATTCTAAGGAATATAATACTGCAGTGATAGCTGCAGGAATGATATTTATGTCTAGATTCACCGTGGTTTTAGGAAAGGAATTGTGTAAGCACTAAAAACACTTAAAGTCTAAAAAAGTATATTTTAAGTATCAAAATGATTTAAAACCCTAACTTAAACATTAGGACGTCTTGTTTTTCTCTTCAAAAACAAGCATATAATTGAAGGAAAAAATACTAGTTACTAAACTATAATATTTATATTACAAAACATTTTTATTTATATTTTATTTTTAAATGAAGGTAGTAGATAACATAATATTTAGGCAATAACACATTTTAATATTACATCTTACCGTGGCTGTGGTAACAAATCTCAAAAAATAACAAATAATTCTACTAACAATATTGATACAGATTACTAAGCCTATTCGTGGATTTTCTTAAAACACGGAATACATAATGCCGGCTGTCCATTGCAGTCTTCGCAAAATTTAACTATCTTACTTGCTTTCGCGATGCTACTTTCCTACCTTTCTCATCGTTAAGCGTTTTGTAGCAATTAGAACATCGTTTTTTGCTTTTTCTCGTATTTTCTTCATATTTCCCTAGTCTATGGCTACTTCTACTTTGTTTTCTCGGACTCCCATTACACGGAACATCTTGCCCTACTCTTATTTCTTCAGTGACATTTTCTTCTGTATCGGATAGCAATCCTTGTATAAGTTTTTCTCTAAATCGTAGCATGTCAAGTTTGTTTTTAGCTTGGTTGTGAGAGCTATGTATCACCATGCATTAACAACACATGTTCCGAAAATAATCTCAAAAATAACCTTCTTATACCACTTGAGAGTTTTTTGGATGCATGTGTAATAAGAAAACATCTGATCTGAAATCTTTTTGGCCTGATTGTAATCAATGATAGCGGGGGTTTTAGTACTTCTTCCCCTTGTCGGTTTTTACGTCCACTCGGAATCTGTTGATGAGTGTGATGTAGTACAGTATTTATCATTAGTACTTGCCGATTATCTACCCATTTCAAGACACGAACCCTATTTTCGTTGTGCTCGCCATAAATGTGTCTCTTTTTTAGCTTTGAGAAGCTTTTTTGAAGCTGGCAATGGAAAAGACACGGGGATTCCCTAAATTCTCTATTGTTGAGGCTGATTATGGATGAAATAATAAAACAAGTAAAAACTAAAAAACGATACCAAATGGAAGAAAATAACTTAAAATAATCTGCTATGCAGACGATGGAATACTACTCTCTCAAAGTGAAAATAATTTACAACGTATGCTGCACCAATTTAATATAAGCGCCAGAAAATTGAACATGTTGATTTCCCCGAAAAAGACAAAATGCATGGTTATAACAGCAAATTTACTAAGATGTAATTGGAGCTAGGTCAGATTGATAATAAAACAAGTGATGTAGTTTAAATATCTAGACATCACATTATCTAGCTACGAAAAGCTTGAAACTAAAGTAAAAGATCAAGTGAATAGAGAAAACAGTGTCGCAGATTGCCTGATTGAAACGATATGGAGAAATAAAAACATCGGGAAAGAAATGAAAGTCAGAATTTACAAAACAGTCATCAGACCAATAATGACATACGCGGCAAAAACACGACCTGACACAGAGAGGACAAAAAGGATATTACAAACAATAGAGATTAAAACACTTAAAAAATTAATGTTAAGACACTACGGGGTAGAGCTAGAAGTACAGCTATAAGACGTAGATGCAAGGTGGAGAACATCAAGAACTGGGTGAGAAATAGAAGACTAGAATGGAACGATCATATAAGCCGAATGACAAACAATATAGTAGTCAAGACGATCAGTAGGAAGAATACGAAAAGACCACGCTACTGGAGGCACATTGAAAAACAGACTGAGTCATGTCTACAAAAAAAAAGAAAAAGAAGAAGAAGAATTGTTTTGCGGGCCGATAAGACGACTGAAAAGAATCTTATAATATGGTGTACAAATAGAGCACATAATTGTTGTTTGTTTTTGTACTTCTCCAGAGAAGTTACAGTATTATTGTGCAATTAAAAATCAGGTTCTCTTAAAATATCAGGTCCATGTAAAGTTCCGTTCATGTCATTATTAGAAATATTCCAATATTCAATGTTCTGAATAGTTATATGAAAATTAAAAATGTTATCTTCGTTACTTTTTGGACTATAACTGGCTAGTTCTATGAAGCGGTTATTGAGTATATGTGTTCACATTCTCATATAACCACGAGATGCGCTGCACATCTTTTAGATCCATATTACTTATTTTTATTTTTCAGTTAACATAAAATTACTTTTTTTCCTGTTTTGAGTAGATAAAGTGACACTTTAACAGCAAGAGTAGATAAAATGTTTTAACTTTTTTTGATTCAATAAAATTTACAAATTCAAACACATTAAGGATTGAAAACAACTGAAATTTTACAATTAACATTATTAGAAATTTCTATATTTCTACATCTGATGGCAGGTTTTCCTTTTCTTGTGTCAATTCTTTTCCGTCCATTTCGTATTTATTCGCTTTGTACACAAAACGCAACAATATTCTCCGCAAAAACCTAAACGTAACATTTGTTTGACACTTGTTGACAGAGTAATTCATATCCCTAGCAACGGAGCAACACAATTGCGATTTTTGTGCTAAAAATTTCAATTTTATTTGAAATTCTATTTTTCACCTGAACTTGAAGTCTTGCTATAGAAAAAAATGTTGTATTGCACACGACGATAAAATCGCATTATCTTCTCGAGCATAATTAGCGTCTCGACTGACGTCTCGACGCTAAAAAACGCTCTCGAAGATAAAGTACAATTTTATCGTCTTGTACAATAAATAGGTAAATAAATTACTTTATAGATAGTGTTCTTAATAAAAATATTTTTAAATATAATTAAGAGGTCGTTTATTCACAGACAGGCTCTAGCACATCACACTCATACGTTATATACTCTCGTTCTATACTAGTGCATAAATACCTAAAATGTATACACCAAACATTACCATCGGTCTTTAGGAATACTCATTGTAGTTCGTAATCACTTTTACATGCTTTATGTGCATGCTGCCACCGTCACATGGATTTATAAAATAACGGCTCCAGCATTTCTGCACTACTACCGCTAAAACGCTCTGGCGGGTTTTTCTAGCAGCTTGTTAATTTTATTTTAAATGTGTTGGTCAATTTTTAATGTTTTCTTCTGTCGTGCATTTTTAATTATATTCAAAACAACTAACTACAGTTTACACCGCGACCGCCTCTGCCACTAATTCGTTTACTTTTTTGCTCAAAGCAATACATTTTTACTCAAAGTTTTATTTAGATATATCTAAGACTTTTTAATAGTTATTCATCTTTATTTAACTTGACATCTCACATATAACTAAGACTTCTTTAGTTTATTCAATTATTATCCTCCAAGAACTTCTCGATGGAATCAATTGAATCGATGATGCAGATGATATTGTACCTAGCTTTGTAACGTTTGTAATATACTATACGGAAGACCCTATGTAAATTTAAAATATCCGGCTAAAACTGCGCCATATTAGCTCTCGCGTCAAAATAAAGGATGCTATTGGCAGAACACGCTTGTCTTAAACAGGTTTGTAATAAACTATACGGAAGACCCTATGTAAATTTAAAATTCCCGGCTAAAACTGCGCCATATTATCTCTCGCGCCAAAATAAAGCACGGTATTGACAGAACACGCTATTCGTGGAAAATTTTCGTCCATTGCAGCGAGTTTACAGCTCGTTCGGTTACTTTTTAAAAATTTCTTTCATTCGTTCTTGTGGAGGTCAAAGTAACAGGTCGCTTTTCCGTGCATTTTGAAAAACATCTTTACGCCATCATACATCATAAGTACCGCCATTTTAGATAAATCTTTCTGATTTTTATTTTAAATCATTTTATCAGCTTTTGTATTTTTATTCAAAATCATAAGTCCCTTGGTCCCCTAGCTAAGAGTATACAAAATTAGTAGTATAATATATTTATAATCTCAGGAAAGATTCTATTTATAGTTTTCTTGTCATGTAGACACATCCAGCGGCCTATAATTTTATTTTTCGGTATGTCCCAAAAAATTTCTTGCTCTTTATTATCTTCTTCAAGTGCCATCTCCGCGGCGGAGGTCAGCCATCATCATAGCTATTCGACTTTTGAGACGACTGCTCTGAAAAGTTCATTAAATGAAAATTTGATGTACATCCGTACCACTCTCTTAGGGTGCGCAGCCATGACATTCGACGCCTCCCTATGCTTCTCTTTCCTTGGACCTTTCCCTGCGTAATCAGTTGGAGCAAGGTGTATTTCTCTCCACACATAATAGGTCTCAGATATTTCAATTTCTTGTTTTAATTGTATTTAAAACTTCTATTTTTTTATTCATCCTTCTCAGAACTTTGTAACGTGTTCTGTCCACGATATTTTCAGAATTCTTCTATACATTCACAGCTCGAATGATTACAGTTTTTTTATTGACGTCGCATTCAAGGTCCAAAATTCCATTCGATAAAACAAAGTCGAAAAAAAAGACCTAACTTTTAGTTCCAGTTTTAAATCTTTTGTACATAGCACTCTTTTCATTGTGTTGAAATTTTCTCTAGCCTTTTCTATTTTGATTTTGATCTTCTGAATGTAATCATTTGTAGATTTTTTATTGTAGATAACAAGTAATAGGAACAAACGCTTTTCTAATTTTTTTTATCTTATATGTTTTATATTAGTGCATTTTAAAATATAGTTGTTTAAATAAATAATGTGTAGTAAATTTATTGCTATATGCTATATCATTTAACTAAGAAACTATGATAAATAGATATGTTTTTTTTTATAATGGAAATCCTCTCTATATGAGATCAAAACGGCACTTTTAGAAATGAAAAATAACGAATCCGCTGTCGAAGACGGAGTACTGATCGACGCGATCAAACTAGGTGGAAATAAAATTATCCAGGCTTTGGCCAAGCTTTTCACTGAATGCATCTAACAAGAAAAACTCCTTCTTAATGGAAAAATGCAGTCATTATTTAATTATACAAGGAAGGATATTGTATAAAAAACATATATAAAGAACTACAGACCTCTCAGTTTGCTTTAACACATACATAAACTTTTCACAAAAATTATCAAAAAAAGACTGGACGCTAAATTAGACTTCTATCGGCCTAGAAAACAAGCTGGATTTAGATCGGGATAGAGAAGTCTGCAGATTATTACGAAGTATTAGTAGATATTTCTCGACTACGAAAAAGCATTAAATTATATCGACAATTATATGATGTCGTTGTAACGTCCGTAAATAATTATTTTTATATTTATTGTCCTATGACGGGAGAGATTTTGTTTTCATTCAGAGTGCTCTGAACAGACCTAAAGAGGTTGAAATACGTATAAGCGGTATGCAGATGCCCTGTGTCGAAATTAAATCTAATACCGTCTTTCTGAAATTAATTACATTCTGTTACTGTGGCCATCCAAGTCGTATATTTTCATTTGATATTAACAGAGTGTAAGTTCAGTGGTTTTAATAGTGGAGTATTTTTAATAATTAGGCATAAACTATGCCTTAAAGGCATTTAAATATTTACGATATGCAAAAAATTGTAAGGAAAATCAACGAAGGGTTAACGCGACGTAAAGTGGCTCTACGTTTCGAGTTTTGACAAAGTGTTGAAAAAAAGCAAGGTGTAGTCTCATTTTTTTTTTGGGAAAAGCAACAATGGAGTATCGATTCTGTTGATGACCGATATATCCGAATTATTGCTAGATATAACCCAAGAGATACTGTTTCTTGCAACAACAGTAATGCAAGCAACAACAATAATGTAACTGGAAGAATAATTTCAAACCAAACCATTAAGTTGCATATAAGTGGATTAAGACCATGAAGACGTCCATCTCATCTAGTACTAACCAGCAAACATCGCGGATTGAGAAGACTATGGGCTATTGACTTAGAATACGGGAACTGGACAATCAATTAATGGACAAGCTGTTTATCTACAATGAATCTTGATTTCGTATAAACAATTCCGATGGTCGTCTTTCAGTTTGGAGAAAAAGAGAGGGGAGATATATTGAACAATATAGGGTGCCTACAACTGCTTTTGGAAGAGACTGTATTTGTGTTTGGAGTGGTATTTGTTTTGGTGTTTTGAAATTTTGTTAACCATGTCTGATTTGGTCTTTGTCTTTTTCTTCTTTTAACTGTCACCCATTTTATTATGTGCTTGGGTAGCCGTCTATCATTTGATCTTTGAACATGGCCACACCGGATAAGTTGTCGTTGTTTAGTTTCTTCAATAGCAGTTGTTTTATTACGAAAATTATCTAACGGAAAAGTTTGCATTATTTAGTCTTATTTGTTTTTATACTTCACTGTTTTATTAATTAATCTAATTTTTTTACCATTTTTGTCCATCGCGAGTACAACTGTATCTTGTGCAATTGTGTTATAGTTACAACTTCGTGCTGTGATATATCGCAGGTATATAATTAGTTTTGTATAAATCAGCTACTATATGGCAATCATTTTCAACATTTATTCAATGAATAAAATTGGGATTATGTAAGTTTAACATAAATTTTAAGTAAGTTTCAAATCGCCCCTTTTACCCCCTTTTACAACAATTATAAAATATCCATTTTTACCCAAAAGGAATACATTTTAACACGTAATAGCACTAAATCCTTATACGGCAACAGCTTAAAGTTATTATTGGTCTAATCGATATGCATTAATTTCCACACCGGACTGATGTTATGACGAACATTTTTCATCCGAAAAAAAAAGGATACATTTTGCAGAACGGGTATTATCCGAAATAATCATAATCTGGATGTGCGTTTATCAGACCAGACATTCGGTGCATCAGAATTTAAATTTCAAATTTCGCAATCGCATACTCCGGCGTATTTCTGGTATAGGTGTTAGGGTGACACGCATCATTCATTTTATCCCAGTGTTGCAGTTTCGCAACTGTTAATAAACATTTATTAAATATTAAGACTTTATGGTAGTTTTGATTCTCCCCGTATATCAAGATTTCATGTATAAGGGTGCATCTGGGTTTAAAACTACATGCTACGAGACAGGCAATCTGCAAAATGAAACAGATGTGTATTTGAGATAAGCGATGCATCTACACAATCGGAGTCGAGTTTTATCTCTCAAACCACACACATGTGTGTGCGTTTGGGTTAAGAGTACCTTACGACTTGCCAGCGGTCCTTTGACCGAGGAAGTCGGTTTGATGTAGAAAAGTTGAAATTAGAAATTTTGTGGTTCCTGGTGTACGTCGATGAAGACGTTGGTAATAGCGGCTGGTGCTGTGATTTATGGGGTAAGCTACAATACACCATAATTTTGTTGCTGCATATATCAAGTACGTTTACTTGGTATATAGATGTCATATTTGCTTCGAACTTTTATCTGTTGTGCCGCGATCGCGATTGAACTTGATTGAGAACATTTCATTACCTTTATGTAGATTTGTATATTTTTTATATTATAATAATTTCACTATTCTTTTTGTATATATATCACAGTGTTGTGTATTTTATTACCTAATATTAACTCATAATGTGTATTATGAGTATACTTTTGCATTGAGTTTAATAATTTGTTTTTATATGACATATATATTCATATTTTTTATTTTTTGTATATTATTTCTATCTATAACGTGGTATATATACAATCGACAGTTTTGTTTTCTTTATGGTTCTCTTTTTGTGTGTAAGTTTGTACTACATATATTCTTCTTCTTTTAAGTTTATATTCTTCTTTATTTATAATTGTAGGTATATTGGGTTATGTATATTTATGGTTTATTTCACCTCTTGTTAAAAATAGAGTTTTATACAGTCCACTTGCTTTCATTTCTTTTATTTTAATCTACATACCCAATCCAAAAGGGGGCAACCAGCGTGTTCTAGATTGAACAAAATATCTTCTCTCCCCCTTCAGGATGACCCCAATTGTTATATTGAGGTCATCGTATGTGCAGAACGCAACATAATGGTCCTTCGAGCCGGATCTTCTTCTTCTTTTTCTGTTTTTTTTGTGTTTAGGGTTCTCTGATTGTAGATACCTTTTTTCCATGTTCTTTTTCATGTGTAGTTGCGGTTTCCTTATGGTAGGAGCCTTGTCGGTTATGATAACTAGTTAATATGTCGTTGTTTACGGTTTCCTTATGGTAGGGACCTTATCAATTATGATAACCATTTTATTTGACTTGCTCACGGGTTCCTTATGGTAGGAGCCTAGCTGGTTGTGATAACTATTTGTTGGGGTATTTCTTTTATCTGAAAAGATACCCAGTCGTCTGCCGAAAGACGATACCTAGTCTGCCGAAAGACTATTTCTTTATCGAGGTTCTCTTATGGTAGAGACCTTATTGCGGTTATCACAACCATAGTATAGTTGGGATATTTCTTTTATCTGAAAAGATACCCAGTCGTCTGCCGAAAGACGATACTTAGTCTGCCGAAAGACTATTTCTTGGTCGAGGTTCTCTTATGCTAGAGACCTTATTGCGGTTATCACAACCATAGTATAGTCGGGTATTTCTTTTATCTGAAAAGTTACCCAGTCTGCCGAAAGACATTTTACTTTTCACGTTGTACAAGGTTTATTTACTGTATACCTTTTTTGCGGTTATCATAACTATATAGTCAGGTATTTCTTTTATGTAAAAAGATACCTACTCGTCTGCCGAAAGACGATACCTAGTCTGCCGAAAGACTATTTCTTCTTTACATTCTTTGTTCCAGGTGCTCTTCTGACAGAGACCTTCTTTTCGTGGTTGTTATAACCATTTATTGTATATATAATTCTTTTCTACTAAAAGATACCTAGTCTGCCGAAAGACTATATCTTTGTTACATTGCTTTTTCGAGGTTCTCTTCTGACAGAGGCCTTTTTTGCGGTTGTTATACCCATTTTACATTACGGTATATCTTTTATACTAAAAGATATCCAGTTGTCTTCAAAAAGACGATTTTGTACTTTACATTAATTAATTTTCAAGGTGCTCTTTTTACAGAGACCTTTTTAAGGTTTTTATAACCATCTTACATTGAGACTTCTTTTATACTGAAAGATAACTAGTCTGTCGAAAGACTATTTCTTTTTTATATACTTTATTTAAAGGTGCTCTTATGACAGAGACCTTTTTCGGGTTTGTATACCCATTTCTTGCTGATTTTTTCATAGTGCTTTTAGTGGAGTATTTCTTTTGTTTAAGCATATACTCAGTCTGCCGAAAGACTATCTTTTTTTATATACATTATTCAAGGTGCTCTTATAACAGAGACCTTTTTGAGGTTTTATACCCATTTCTTGCTGATTTTTTGATAGTGCTTTTAGTGGAGTATTTCTTTTGTCTAAGCATATACTCAGTCTGCCGAAAGACATTCTTACTTTTACTTTTTCAGGGTTTTCTTATGCTAGAGACCTTTTTGCGGTTTGTATAACCATTTACATTGGGCTATTTATTTTGTGAAAAAAGATACCCAGTCTGTAGAGACATTTCTTCTTTTGTATTCGTTAGTGTTTGTGAGGGTGGAAAAAGTATTTTCGGTTATTACAACCATTTTTTTTTTGTTTAATTTTTTCTGATTGTTTGGACATTAGTAACAGATTGTAATCGTTTTATGTTGGGATATATCTTTTCCTTGATAAGATACCTGGTCTGTGGAGACTGTTCTTTTTTACTTTGTTTGTAGTTGTCTTATTATAGAGACCTGCTTTCGACTATTACAAGTATCTCTTTGGTTTGTTTCTGTAACAAATCCAGGGATTTACAATTACTTTTACTCGTTCACAATCTTTTTCTTCTTTGTCTTGTCAGTTTTAAATATTAGCTGCTCCATTTTTGTCTAAACAATGGAAACCCTCAAATTCAAGAGACGGTCTGCAAAGAATGCAATTATTCGTCACTGTAATTGGATTACAGAAAATGTTTCATTGGTCGATATTGATTATCTTTTGAAAGTTCGTCGTGAGTATTTACAGGTTGAGTATGATAAATATGAATGCGCACAGGATGCAATCGAGAACTTATTGGTACATTCCGCTGAAGATAGCGAGGATCGAAACATTGTAGATGATTTGTTTTGTAAGGCAATGGGACTTATAATATGGGAGCCCGTCCTCTCATCCTTTACGTATTATAAAGTAGGTAGTGCATCCCATTGTTCTTCTAGGTTACATGTGGGGGAAAGACCTCCCACACTTATTTCAGATTTATGCCATCTACTCAATGTAGTTAAATCTTCTCAAAATCATATGTCAAAAGACTCATCTTTTTCAAAACCTCAACCTTCTTTCGAGACATCCACGTCTCAAATACCTCGTGTGATGGCGCCTAGTTCGTCAGGTCAGCTATCCTCGACTTTAGCTCATGTAGATACTGTCCCTAAGGCGTTACCTACTGGCCTTAGCAGTATTCCATATTCCCTTCCACCTGTTGCAGTGGTAAATGATAGTGAGTCCTATAAAACTCGTGACGCTCAAACAAACGCGAGTTCTTCTACGGGGCTCTCCTTTGATAATATACATCTCTCTGGACCTCAGGTCCATTCTAATATTCAATCCTTGCCCAATGATTTTTCTTTGCACGACTTCCATGATGGGGTGTCTGATGACGCTGCCAATACAGCTTCGCGGGGAGCTAACCCCGATACACTTGCTCGATCAAAATCTTGGCATTGTGAGCCAAAATTCTTGTCGTCTCGTGACAGAGACAATTTTAAAGAATCTAATAACTTAGATATTGCGACCATAATTGGGTCAAAAGTTCCTAGAGTGGCATTACACCCATCTCTAGATTTATCATTCGGGGTACATATGCTTAAAATGTACTCCTATCTTTGTCGTTTACGCCGAGTAAAGGCATTTGTATTTTGTTTCATCAGAAACGTTCGTAAAAAGCAAGCTGAATTGCTTATTGTTCAGGACTTGAAAAGACTCTCGTTTCCTCTTATATTGGAATCGTTGCCATCCGGTATTGCCAATCCGGATAATCAGTTGGATATTCTGAATTTATTTCCAGGGGAAATTATTCACCGTGCGAAAGTTAGCGGTATGTTGAGGAATGCTACCATTCCTTATACTCAAAAGCATCATCTTCTTCTTTCTTCGAACAATCTAGTTGTTTTAAAGATGTTTAAAACACAAGTACAGTTGGGCCATGTAGGGCCCCAAGGTACGTCAATTTGTAGACTTCATTTCGGACTTAGTTGTTGCACATTTTATAATGTTGAGAGTCCCATCCATCATTGTGTTACCTGTTCGAGATTTCTTTTTATTGCCATAGATTATGGGATATACTTTTTGCTTAAAGCTTGCGTAGCTTTAGTTGTTTATGTATTTGCGCCACGTTATAATAAAATAACGGTTTCAACGTTTGGAGAGTTAAGACATTTTCTATTGACAATGTACGAATTCTTTAGGTACAAAGAATTCTTAGGAGCCGCACCATTTTTGTTTTTGTTCATTTCAAAATTGCCTTCTTATGTATAAAAGGCCTTGTTTATTGAATAGTATAATGTTCGTATTTTATCTATTCTCTTTATCCCTTTATTTATTGTAATTCTGATTTAGTCTAATTGTCTAAGTCTACTCCTAGCTTAGAATTAGTCGCCACTTTTTTATGAGAGAGAGCTAAGTCTCAACCTGAGATATAATTTGCTTATTGTTGTTCAAATTATCATAATTATCTTTTATGGATAAAGCTTATGGAAGAATAGAGTTTCTTCATTTTACATTTTTGTCGTGATTATGTCTGTCCAGGTAGATTGCTAATATCTAGGGACAGTGTTATAATTCATACGTTAGTTTCTTTTGCCTTTGCTGCTTATTTGTTTCGAATATTGTAGTGGCCATTCGGGCTACAATTATTCTGTTTGTTTGTCCTTAACTTAGTTGTTGTTGCGGAGAATCATTTCCTTAGGTTTGTTAACCAGGATATTTGTCTTCTCCCATTTCCTTGCTGTTCGAGAACTATTAGAAGGTTATTTGTAGTATTTATATTGAGTGCCGTCTCTCATCATGTGTCCGAGACTTTCTGATTATTGCCTTCTAATCATATACATCACTTTTCTTTCTTTCCTCGTTCTTTTTCATACGGTCCCGTTGGTTAACTGGTCCATCCATGATATCCTGAGGATTCGCTTGTATAGCTACATCTCGATGGCTTCAAGTTCATGTATTGTATCCTAGGATAATAGAGGAATGCACTTCCTATAAGAGAGGAAATCTGTTTTATGTATAGTACTGATAATTGTATAATTGTAGTGATGTATATTTAGTATGTAGTTATGTATTTGTAACCTATTATCGTTTGTTGTATAAGTTTATTGTTGTATGTATAAGTTATTGTTCTTTGTGCTCTTTTGTAAATGTATAGCTTTGTAGGATTGTAAGTGTGGCGTTCGTTTCGTAACCGAAGAAGTGTTTACGGTTTCCTAATTTGTACAGTGCGTCGGGAGTACAAAGTACAGTTATGTTTTATTGGCACATATGCCAACGCGGGGAGAATGTTGCAGTTTCGCAACTGTTAATAAACATTTATTAAATATTAAGACTTTATGGTAGTTTTGATTCTCCCCGTATATCAAGATTTCATGTATAAGGGTGCATCTGGGTTTAAAACTACATGCTACGAGACAGGCAATCTGCAAAATGAAACAGATGTGTATTTGAGATAAGCGATGCATCTACACAATCGGAGTCGAGTTTTATCTCTCAAACCACACACATGTGTGTGCGTTTGGGTTAAGAGTACCTTACGACTTGCCAGCGGTCCTTTGACCGAGGAAGTCGGTTTGATGTAGAAAAGTTGAAATTAGAAATTTTGTGGTTCCTGGTGTACGTCGATGAAGACGTTGGTAATAGCGGCTGGTGCTGTGATTTATGGGGTAAGCTACAATACACCATAATTTTGTTGCTGCATATATCAAGTACGTTTACTTGGTATATAGATGTCATATTTGCTTCGAACTTTTATCTGTTGTGCCGCGATCGCGATTGAACTTGATTGAGAACATTTCATTACCTTTATGTAGATTTGTATATTTTTTATATTATAATAATTTCACTATTCTTTTTGTATATATATCACAGTGTTGTGTATTTTATTACCTAATATTAACTCATAATGTGTATTATGAGTATACTTTTGCATTGAGTTTAATAATTTGTTTTTATATGACATATATATTCATATTTTTTATTTTTTGTATATTATTTCTATCTATAACGTGGTATATATACAATCGACAGTTTTGTTTTCTTTATGGTTCTCTTTTTGTGTGTAAGTTTGTACTACATATATTCTTCTTCTTTTAAGTTTATATTCTTCTTTATTTATAATTGTAGGTATATTGGGTTATGTATATTTATGGTTTATTTCACCTCTTGTTAAAAATAGAGTTTTATACAGTCCACTTGCTTTCATTTCTTTTATTTTAATCTACATACCCAATCCAAAAGGGGGCAACCAGCGTGTTCTAGATTGAACAAAATATCTTCTCTCCCCCTTCAGGATGACCCCAATTGTTATATTGAGGTCATCGTATGTGCAGAACGCAACACCCAGCCCTGGGAAAAATAATAATTTGTATTGTATAAAATCAGATTTATGTAGTCTTATAGTAATAGTTATCGTTGATTTAGAAAAATACCCTTTGAATAACACAGGACAGCAATCAAAATGTATATAAAATCAAATAAAATAAATCTTACCATATTTGGTGAACTAAAATCGAAGCTAAAGTTACCTTTTATATTAGTTTAATAATAATACCGTATTTGCTGAACTTAAACCGAATCTACAGTTAAGTCCATGGTTCTTTACCCAGTTAAGTCGGAAATTTACTCCATGCAACAGCAAGTGACAGAAAGTGGCTACTACTCCGATCACGGATTATATTATAAAATTTGACGTTATCAAATAAATAAAATGTAAAATGTTAGTTTTGCTTTAAAATTTTGGTGCATAACTGCAGCTACATTTGAAGTAACTTAATATTTTTTTTTAATATCATTAGTGATTAAATAAATAAATATTTTATAAAAAAATATAATTTTATTTCTTGAACATTTTTTGAAGAGCATAGAGAGTATCGTTTGCGGTTGCTATGTATAATCTCTACTCGTCACTTGTCGTGTTTGTTATGTTAAGTAACAATCCTTCTTTTTCTTCTATAGGTGTCGTGTCCATATTCAGTCGTTGGCTGTCATCATGTTTACAATTTCCTAATTTTTTTTTCTGCTGCTGCTGCCGGAAATAATTCTTCTACTGTGGTACGACACCATTGCCTAATATTACGTATTTTCTCCTTTTTCTGATGTTTATGAGTAGACGTTCTGAATATTCATCATTTTAGGAATATTTTTATTAAAATTGCGCGAATCTCACGATATTTTTAGGATCCCTTCGTAGCACCACAATTCTACTGCTTCTAATTTGTTTACAATTGTGGTTTTTAATGTCCATATCTCACAACTATATAATAGAATAGAACATACATAACATTTTAGGACCTTTTTGTGAATATGCATCGACAGGTCTCTGGTACATAAAACTGATGTCCTAAAAACTTTACGTGATATTTCGAACCTGGATTTTATCTCTTCATTAGTCGCAATTTACATTTCACCAGCTGCCAAGATATTTAAAATTTTACACGTTCTATCTTCTCTTCATTAACAGAAAGTAGACCTTGATATATATATATATATATATATATATATATATATATATATATATATATATATATATTTTATTGGATTGGTGTGTCGGGTATGCGGTCCGTTATTTAAAAAAAAACCTCTTTTTTCTTTTATTACTCTATATTTCGCTGATTTTTTGTCAGCTTCATCAGGAAACAACTGAAATATGGTTAAAATGTATATAAATATCAGGTGAAAATAAACAATGATTTACTTACAGATATAGAGTTAAAAATATTTAAAAATGTTGTACATAATATTTATATTCAAAACAGTAACAATATTGGTTAAAGCACCTAGTCACTAGTAATTGAATTTAAAAAAATTTTTAGCAAAAAAATAAAAACAACTAAGAAACAATTAAAACATAATAAAATTACACATTAAAAATATACAGGGTGATTTAAAATATAATTGTAAACATAAATTATTTGAACATACTAAGAATATTACAGTTGATACTAGCGGACCAACTCGACATCGAGTTTTTTAAATAAAATTTTTATTTTGCTAGAAAAATATACAATATATACAATGACCGGAAGTAAAAATATTTTTATCAATAACTCAAAAACTATAAATGATAATTTCGTGAACTTACATTTTTGAACTCTACGTTGAATTCTCTATTGATTTGACTAATAAAAACGAAACCGGAAGTCGACCTCAAAACCGGAATGCAATTTTTAGTTCATCAAATGTCGACATGGATATTATTTAACAGTTAATTTTGCATGCTGATCACGAATCCGGTGTCAGATTTGCTCTATCTTAACGTTTTATGCGCGTTTCGGGTCACTTCCGGTGTCGGATCGCAACCGGAAGTACATATTTAGATTCGTCTCGACGAGACCTTTTGATCCATATATACATTGTGGGGTCTAAAACTTAAAGTAAATTTTAACTTCCGGTCATCTCAAAACCGGAAGTGAATTTTTGTACCAAAAGTATATCTTGACAATCTCATACGTAATACTAATAATATTCCGAAAAAATATTTTAATTATCTAATATGGTTTTTGAGTAAAGTGGTGGACAAGAAAAGGGCTTAGCGTTTTAGTATATAAGATTGCTCAACTGTCCCGTGTCTGTCTTATAATTTACTGCATATTTTTTGTTTGACCCTGGGTTTTAGCCATTGAGAAGTTTGGCCAACATAACAGCTCTGGCAATCCAAACAAGGCAGTTTTTAGATAACATTAGTTTTATTTACAGTTGGTGTCTTGTCTTTTACTTTAGAAAACAGTTGTCGGTTTTCTAATAAATTATATTGGACAATTTTGATGTTAGTAAATTGTTTAAATAAACTGGTCATAGAAGGTGTTAACTGTTTTATTAATGGTAGTTTTTTATATTGGATTGTTTGTACTGCTCCGATATCAGTGGGACCGTCAAAAATGTATCAATGTAGCGAGTTAAATATCAATTTTTTAAGGATATGTTTTGGGTATCCATTATTTTCAAACATGTTTAACAGCAAATTTAAGTTTCTGTTTATGAATTTATCATCACTAATATGCCTTACCCTATTCTTCATCCTATTAGTAAGGGTCGCTGAAAATGCTTTTGGAATCATATCTTCAGTTTTTCGATATATACGGATGCCGCTTCTACTATAACCAGAGAAAGGAAGCAAAATTATACGTGCCTGCATCTATTTGCATAATTTTCTGCGAAACAGTATCCCATTTAAACGCAGGTAGACTCCCCGACGAACTTTTAATCGAAAGATAAAAATACTGAATAAGTATTGCCTGGTCAGTGAAGAATAAATAATAGTAAAAAATCGGAAATATTCTTTTTTTCTCTTTCAAAAATTGCAAGAAAGCCTATTTCAGATGATCAATATATTGGGAATGAATTTAGTGAATATTTTACTTCAAATCAAGGAAAACATCATGGAAGATAGACTATTAAAATTTATTTTCTTAGTGGTAGCTTGTTCCTGATTTTGTGTCTGTTGGGTTTTCTATTTTTGGCTTAGGTACTGATTTGTCTCGAAGAGTGGGGGACATTTTCTTTTGTAGTTCTTTGTATACTTGACAGACCTTGTAATCCGAAGGATGGTTTTTAGAACAGTTGACACACTTTACTTTATTATTTCGACTCCTCATTGGGCACTTACCTACTAGTGAAATTATCTCCTGTAAACATTCGTTACAATACTTCGACTCACTGAGAGTATCCATAACCATGATCTTTATTTGTTCTCATGTAGGAATCCCAGGTAACGAACTAGCCGACCTCTTTGCAAAACAAGCCTCGTTTTCTAATATGGAGACTAAAAACATTCAACTACATACAGATTTACAGTCGTATTTTAAAAATATCATCCAAATGTCTTGGCAAGATCACTGGAACAAAATCCCTTCCAAGCTTTGTGACATCCATCCTAGCGTTAAAAGCTTGAGTTTCCTTCCATGACACGAAAAAACAAAATCTTAATTCGCCGACTTAGAATCGGCCATACAAGACTAACTCATAAACATTTAATGACTTCCCAAGATCCACCTACATGTACACACTGTGGTAATATTCTATCTGTTAAACATATTCTCGTAGACTGTCCCCACTTTAACAACGAAAAAAAAATAATCTTTTGATTTGAAACCTACAAAATATTCTCAGTTCGCCGGATCAATTCCAAAACCTTACTAATTTCCTCTCTGAAACCAAGCTTTACTGGAAATTTAGAAGAAGAAGCGTAGTTTAGAATTTAATAATTAATAATTGTACCGATATTTTTAATGTATTTCCTTATTGATTGTAATGTTACTGTATATTCTTGTAATGTAATGTAATAAAATTGTACCTGTGTTAGTGACCTACGGTGTCGAGACACGTAAAGCTAAATAAAACAAAATACTTCTTGATGTGACCATAGTTTTGGCATCTTTAACATTGTCGTATATCACTTTTAGGATGTGGAGGTTTAAATTTTAACTATTAAGTTCATTAATTTGGTTACTTAGTAGATCTATTTGTTATTATTGTTTGCAGCTGATTCTATATTAAATTAAGGTAGGCACTTTTTATTACATCTTTGCCGAATGTTAGATAGGTTCAGGGCCTTGTATCCCAGTTCTTCAAGACCTTTTTTAGATCCTTCGACTCTGTCGTATAGATTATGAATTACCCGAACAACTTGTTTAAGTCTTTTGATATATATGTCTGTTACAACCCTTGGTAGCTAAGATATTATGTATAAATAATTACATTTTAAAACAGTCAAAAAACCTTTCTGGATTAATGGCGTTTTATTCTTTTTTTTTGTATTTCATATTAACTTTCTTATAAATATAATAAATTTCACATTTTTAAGTATAAAACTTTATTGAAATTCCGACGGTCCCCGTCCTTTGTGTATTACGCCCTGTTTTTATTATTTTTTTTTACTGCAAAGTTCAAATTTCATACGGATTAATGCAATTACGTTGTTTTTATGTTTGGAACTTTTAATTAAATTGAAAAATTATACATCGGGGTAAAAACACAAAGTAACTCTAAAATATATTACGCAATATATCCTCATTTACTGCGACAAAGAAAAAGTTGTTAGGTACCAAGACGCTGGATGAGTTAATTAACGTTATAAGGGACTGGAAATAACCAACAGGTTTTAAAATAAAAATGTAAAGAAAACATGGTTTTTGTTCACATTTCTTATTTTTATTTTTTATCAAAAAAACATTTTTTTTAAGAGCTTCTGGCTTTTGAACTCCTAATGATCTACAACATAAAATATTGCTTTTTAATAAGCTATTTAGGAAATTTAATAAGGATAAATGCCTTTTTATACTAAGACAATAATATATAAGGCGAGAAAAAAATTTGTCTCTAAAATTACATTTAAAATATTATCTTAGTTTATATAAAAACATAAAATATAATACAGAATGTAAAAATTTAATTCATGAATGTGTTGCTTGTGTAAGTCCATTTCAAAAGGTAAAAGAAATAATAAATTAGACTTACTCACAATCAATTTAATTTAACTATCAGACGACCGGTTTCGCTTTCTACAATATGCAAAGCATCTTCAGGTCACGATACAAAGTTAAAATAATGCTGAAAATAATAAACCCATATTAGGGTGTTGTCTAATAAAGGTAAAACAAAGATAGGTGATATAGATTATATAAATTACAGTAATTATGCCAGTATTACATGTCTGTGGTTTTTAAAACCGAATAAAATGTTTAAGCAGACAAGGTAAGACCCACAAATTGGTAAAATAGTCTATTAAACTGTAATGAAATAATAAATAAACAAATAAATAAAACATTAAACAATCTATCTAGTTCAAACTATCTTGTATTGTTGATTGGAGAACTCAAGTCAACTATTGTAATTGTTTAACAGTAAACGGGGAAGTTCTTGAGGAGACAGATTTTATCCAATGAAGTAGAGATAGGTAAATGTAATTGTTTGTTTGATGAAAGTAATGTTCTATACCATTAAGTTCTTTAAAGTTATTTATATTTGTTCTGGAGATATATTTATGAAATGTGTGTTATTTATTAAGATTTTAATTTGGTTTTGGAAGGTGACAGTTACTACTACTACTACTTGTCGGTTTATAACGTTCTCCGCCGTTTTCCGACTTCCAATCGCCACTTAGACCGGTTGTTCCATAGATCTTCTTCTATGGCCCTCTCTCTCAGTTCTTTATTTATTCCTTCGCTCCAACTTTTTCTCGGTCTACCTCGTTTTCTCTTTCCTTCTGGTTGCCACTTTAGTATTTCTTTTGGCATTCGTTGTTCGTCCATTCTTTGTAAGTGTCCGAACCAGATAAGTTGTTTTGTTGTTAGGTCATCTGTGATTGTTCGTTTGATTCCCATTATTTCTCTAATGCGTTCGTTGGTAATCCTTTTTCTTCTAGATCTTCCTGCGGCTCTTCTCCAAAAATCCATTTCCGTCGCTTTCAGCGTTGACAGTGTTCTTTCTTTCAGTGGCCATACCTCACAGCTGTATAAAGTGATACTTTTTACTATAGTCTCATATATCCTCTTTTTATTTTCTTTGCTGATGGATTGGTCCCATAAAATGGTGTTTAACATTGTGATGGCTTTTCTTCCTGACGTATTTCTCTCTCTTATGGCTTTGTCTAATGTTCCATCTTGTGAAATAGTGATACCTAGGTATTTGTAGTCACAGCAGTGCTTTATCGTAGTGTTTTCGTCTAATATGAGATCTTTTTGTTCTGCTCCAATGCACAGGTATTCGGTTTTCTTTTTATTTACTTCTAGACCCCATGTATCATACTCTTCAATTAATTTTCGTGCCATATAGTTTAAATCGTCATAATCTTGAGCCATTATTACTTGATCGTCTGCAAAGTTAAGCGTATATACCATAGTATTGGTGAGCGGTATCCCCATTGTCCTGCATTTTTGTTTCCATCTTTTTAAAGCACTTTCGAGGTATATTTTAAATAAAGTGGGAGACAAGCAACATCCTTGCTTTAATCCTTTTGATGTTATAAATCCTGTTGTTATTTGTGTCCCCGCTTTTATCTTTATTATTGGTTGGTTGTATAGCACTTTGACGGCTTTTATTAATTCTATATTAATATTCGTGCTTTCCATTGATTGCCACAGCTTCTTCAGTGGAACGCTGTCGTAGGCTTTCCGTAGGTCGACGAACAACATATGAATCTCTTGATTCCTTGCCATCTTTTTTTCTATTATCTGGGTTAAGGAGAAAATGTGGTCAATAGTGGATCGACCCGTACGAAATCCTGCTTGTTCTTCTGCTTCATAATACAAGTATTCTCTCTCGATTCGGTTCTTTAACACCTTTCCATATATTCGACTCATAGATCCGGTTACAGCTATTCCTCGGTAATTTTCACAATTATTTTTATCACCCTTTTTATGTATAGTGCTAAGGTGTGATATCTTCCATTTCGTAGGGATTTCGCTTGTGTTTATGCATTCTTGAAAAAGTTGTCGAAGACATTCGTACAATTTGTTCGTTCCGTACTTAAACAATTCTCCGGTTATATCTCCTGGTCCGGGTGCTTTGTTCCTCTTCAGCTGTTTACATACATTTTTAATTTCCTCTGTTGTTAATCTTATTGGCGAGCCAACTATTGAAATTCTATCTTGGTTTTGATTTCTACGTTCCTGAAATTCGACTCTATTCTCTACCAAAAGTCCTTTGAAATACTCTTCCCAGTCTTCAGGTTTTATGCTCTGTATTACTTCTTTATTCTTTTCTTTTCTCAATTTTTTTATCAGTTTCCAGCTTTCTGTGCTTCTGGTTCCTCCTAGATAAGTATTTATTCGTTGGCAGTTTCTTTCCCAAGACTCGTTCTTCTTCTTAGAGATTTTCCTTCGTACTTCTGCTTGTTTTTCCTTATATTTTATTTTGTCTTGTAATGATTTAGAACTTAAATATTGTTGGTATAGTTGTCTTTTACATTTTATTTCTTCCTCTATTTCGTTATCCCACCAGTATGGTTTGTTTACCTTGGGTTTTATGTAGTATCCCATTGCTTCAAATGCTGCTTCGTGTAAACAGTTTTACAGGTGACAGTTATGAGACAATAAATAAGAATAGATGTACACATTGTGTGGGTGTGCAATTATATCAGCTTGTAATTATCAAATTTCTTTGATAAAGTTATGTTACAATATGTGGCAAATTGTTGTAAAGTCCAATATATAAAGTTAAAAATTAAAATTGAGACACTTTAAGACACACAGAAAACACACAGAAAACACTTAAAAAACGGGGGGACAAAACAGACATTAAATTTAAAAAGGGAGGATTTTAAAAATTTAATTATGTACTTTTTAACATGCAAAATATTAGATCTCTACAGTAAATTTTTAAAGCGACAAAAAAGGGGCACAGTCGTCGATAGTGTAGACTGGAGCTATGTACTGTATGTTCTGTATTTTAAAAATTTAAATAATATGTATAAAATTTATTTATTGTTGTTATGGTTATTCTTGTAGAAATCTTCGAGTTGGAAACAATTATCGAAGAAGTAATTTTGTACAATTATCTTATCTTTTTGTAATTAGAACAGATAATTACCAAAGCCGATATACCCCAAAATAACGTTCAAAAGGTCGCCCAGACGTAAACTTGTTAAAATTTTTTTAAACAATTTTCTTCTTTAAACAATCACATTTTTTTAATTTTTGGATTATTCTGAACAAAAAAGTTTTGTTGTAATATTTCGACCACTGCACTTAGTAGTACTTATGAGCTAGTAATATTGACTTAAAATTTACCGAAAAGCAAATTCAGTGTTTGTAAATGAACTGTACTCAAAATGAACAAGACAGAACTAAATCCGGCAACGTACAAAAATCCGGCAAAATATACTTTAAGTTACCGTTGGATGTGATCACAGGTTTTTGCCGTTTTTGAAAGTTGGAAAAATAATTTACAAAGGATTTATACATCAAACTCAATGTAAAACATCACACTATTATAATCTTTTATTACCTATTCAAATTCTATTGCTGCTAAGATAATATATCTTGATTTACTGAACATAACCTCAAAGTAGCACATGTTGTTTTTACAACTGTTCTATTGAAATGTATATTTGGTCTTGTTTATTTTAAATCTATACAATTATATTCTTTTTTTACGTCAATCTGAATAACTTGATTATTATTTCTAAGAATTAAATTGCTGTGCGGTAGCTCAAGTCATTAAATTTGGAAAATATGATATGAATGATTTATTTGATTACATATATGGTATTCCACATCAACAAGCCATAAACTAAAATGTTTAGGGTGATTCTGATGCAGAAGATAATCTTCCTATTTCCAACATCGGTTGCATCCAACGCGACTATTACATCATTAACTAATAATAGCAAGGTTGAATTTCTTGTTATTGATTGAGATGACTTCATGAATGATACAGATTCCCACCCACATGTAAGAACAAACCGAATTTTTGACGACGATTCATACTCTTTCAGACCAAGACGAAAGGCCAAGAGAACCAAGAAAACACAGTAAAGTGCGATGAGATATTACTGGATAAAGAAGGCTTCTGATCCACAAACACGGTTCCTTGCTCGACTGGAACACGTGGTTCTTGTCAGTTCAAACTGTAGCAGTCACAACTGCTAACATATAATTAATTAATATAATTTATTATTAAAATCCTAAAACCCCTCAGAATCCCGTTTATGAAACGTTTATGGGCAATAGACGAGAACGATGCGCAAGTGTAACAACTACAGGTCAAGAGGCGCTCAGCTAAGGTGAGTTTTCGCCAAGAACTCACACTGAGAGGTTTATTTCTCCAAGCCTTTACCGGCACTTTTCGTCTTAAAATCGGGTAGAAAATCTGGGATTGGATCTAATATTTTCCCCGAACATCAAGGGAGAAATTGGAACAAATGATAAAGAATCTTGATTGAAAAAAACCGGCTTCCAAATTTTCAGAAATGAATATTTAAAACCCGGTTTCCAAATCTACCGAAATAATTATTTAAAACCCAGATTTCACCCGATTTTAAGACGAAAAGTGCCGGTAAAGGCTTGGAGAAATAAACCTCTCAGTGTGAGTTCTTGGCGAAAACTCACCTTAGCTGAGCGCCTCTTGACCTGTAGTTGTTACACTTGCGCATCGTTCTCGTCTATTGCCCATAAACGTTTCATAAACGGGATTCTGAGGGGTTTTAGGATTTTAATAATAAATTATATGTTAGCAGTTGTGACTGCTACAAAACGACACAGACCAATTCAACCAACCGCAGTAAATACGGGGTTTATGTGGGATATGATTTATTTAATGATTGCATCAACATAATTTGCAAGTTTTGCAGATAAACTTTATTTGCATAATGTAGTTATTAAAGTTTGATACAATGATCCCTTAATTTTTGTCCAGAAGTTTATACTTTAATTATTGAATAATCTAAACTCCGCACTGAAATCGAAATTACATTAGTTTCAAGTCCTCTACCTTACCCAAGAACGGTTTTAATCCTTTATACTTGCGTCTGTGATCCAATTTATTTTTAATCTTTCGGCACTTCTCTGCTCTTCGGGGCGGATTTCTCGTACACGGCCGAGTCTCGGCCATTTGTTTTAATTGGACCGAATGTAAACATTTAAAACCCATTTGAGGATATTCCAATCTCGAATTCGCCGCCGACGCCACCACCATCACTGCCGACGTCTAACTTTATCGGTTGCAGAATTATAGTCTGTAGAGATAAGCTTCGCGATGGATTCGAATGCGGTCGAATATCGCTGAACGCGAGATTCAGATGGTTTTGATTCTGAATCAGTCGGTGCTGACCAGTGACTAAATACCTATCAAATTTAATATTTTTCACGTATTCACAGTAACAAACTTATGACATTAATTTATCTAAAGATTATCACATATTCAAAGCTTCTTCTATGTGTTAAAAAACAAAAACATTAAATCTGAGAGGGTGTTTGAATCGACAGTTGACAAGTAAATCTTACTAAGTACAAAAATGATCGAAATTGACATTTTATCCCCAAATGCATTAATAGTTAAAGATCTTTGCCTGGAAAAAGTCACTAGCTACAAACATCGTTTCAACACAGACTTTCAATTTAAAATATTTTATTATTTGCAAATTTTGATAAGATCCCGGCTAGTGAAAGTCATGACTGTATCACAAATCATGATTGTATGCCATTTTTGTGGGTTATATTAGTTCAGTTAGTTGACTTATTAGTATTTATTATGGTTCTTGAATTATAATAACTACTTTAATAAGTAAAAATGTGTTTAAAACTCAGTTACATCCCGCCCTCCCTTTGTTGAGTATACCTTCTGTTATAGCATGAGTTTTTAGACACTTTTTCGGCAGGTAAAATTCACTAATTACATTTTTCTCAAAAACGTCAAAAATACACAATTTTTTAACACTTTGACTGCCGAGCAGGTTAAAGCAGTTTTTCCACCCAGGCCATGGTTTATTTTTTAATTTTCGGCATGATATACAGCTAGAATTTAACTGTATGCATTTTTCAACATAACATTGGGTTTTTTGCAGCAGTTTCAGAAGTGTATCCCTAACGATACACGCGGCCCGTCCGATTTTTTTTTACCATGAGCCGAGTGTATCCCTAGTGATACAACGAAATAATGTATACATTTTTTGTTTCAGGTAGACGTTTTGCGACACAAAGTGAAAAAAGAGTAATAAAAAATTAAAGTGGACTTCATTACTTAGTAAAAGTGTTAACTGTGAGTGACTGTAAAGACAATGGCTAGAAAATATCTCACACAAGAAGAATTGGAACGATATTGGGAGACGGTGAGCACGAGTGACGAAGAGTCTTTGGATTCAAAGGATGACCCTGATTATAATGCCTCGGCAATGGATACCAGCAACAATGATAGTGAAAATTCGACGCCAGGACATAACTTTACTGCTCCAGGAGTTTCTGCAAGCCCTCCGAATCATTCCCCAAAGCCACGAACATCTGGAACTTTACCAAACAGACCACCAACTCAAGGAATATCTGGATCCCCCAAAACGTATCTCCTATGTCAGCTGGAATTGCAACTTCAGTAGATAGTTTTAAAGATATTATTTGGAGTGACCCGGTCGAAAAACAGCAGTACTTCACTTTCAGTGCTCACTCTGGTATGGATCCAACAATTTTAGGAACATTGGTATTAGCTGAACCAATCGATTAGTTTTCGTTATTTTTTAACCACAAAATAATAAATATCATGGTAAATCAAACTAACTTGTTTGCCACACAGTATCTTGAACGTGCAAATGATGTCCTAGGTTCTTCACGTATGCATGACTGGACGCCAACTGATGCAAACGGAATGAAACAGTTTGTGGGTTTGCTTGGATGGAATGGAATGGTGAAAGTCCCCGAACTTCCCGATTATTGATCTCAAAATCCATTGTTTTCATTTCCATTACCAAAAAACTGATTTTACTGAGATTTTGGCATTTTGCTAATAACGACGAATCAACACCAGGAGATCGTACGCACAAAATAAATAACATTTTTATTGAGTTTATAAAAAATTTTAAAAATGCTTACATGCCAGGTGGAGCCATATGCATAATGTGTAGTATCACATAAGCCTTGTAAGTCAGTTGGTCGAGTTACCATGGAAACGAATTAACAGACGTTATTTTGACAGATTAAAAATTATTAATGTGTCAGTGTAAATATAGTGGTAATTTAAATACAAATCAATAAAATGAGTTCATCGAATAGTGAAGATGAATTAAGTAGCACACCACCCAATATTATTCAGTTAGCTGCGAACACTACCGAGAACCTATTATCAGAAAAATCTAGAGTAAGATATGAAAAGGTATATCAGCAATTTATGGATTACAACAAATAATGTAAATTCATTTTCTGAAAACGTACTCTTGGCTTATTTTGGAGAAATCGCTAAGAAATTTAAACCATCCTCATTATGGGCAATATATTCTATGCTAAGAAGTGTTATAACTTTGAAAAATAATGTTAATATTGAAAATTACCCGAAATTGCGAGCTTATCTAAAAAGGCAATCAGAAGGTTTTAAAAACAAAAAATCTAAAATTTTACACCCTGATGAAATAAAACTTTTTTTCAATGGAGCTCCTGATGTACAGTACTTGTTAATAAAGGTATGTTATTTAAAAGTATAACGTAAATGTGCCTACTTATAATACTTTTATTTTAAGGTTATTGCAATTATTGGAATATGTGCAGCTTGTAGGAAACAAGAGTTGAAAAATCTTAAAATTTGTGACATTGATGATTTAAGTACCATGTTATTGGTTAAAATTCCTGATACGAAAACCAAAATATGTAGATCTTTCGTTATTTCTGGAAATTTCTATAAAATCTGCAAACAATATATAGAAATTCGACTACAGATTAGCGATCCGTAAATAAATCAATTTTTTCTTAATTATCTAAGAGGTAAATGTACGAAACAGGTGGTTGGATTAAACAAAATAGGCGGTGTTTCTAAACAAATAGCCGAATATTTAAAATTACCAGATCCCAAAATGTACACAGGTCACTCTTTAAGACGAACTTCTGACACTATTTTGGTAGATGCCGGTGGTGATTTAATAATTCTTAAACGACATGGTGGATGGGAATCTTCAACAACGGCCGAAGGATATGTCGATGAGTCAATAAATAACGTCAACAGCCAATGGAATTATAAATTCAATTGAAAGTAATTTACAGACCTTTACATACACTAAAAATACCAATGTTCAAAAAGAACACACCGTACAGTTTACGTCATCTCACCATTCACCACGTATTATTGAACAACCGCCAAACTCGGATAAGGCTATAGTTATAAATAATTGCCAAAATTTTACAATTAATTATTATAAATAAATGTTTAATTTAAATTGTTCCCGAATTTTGTTAAATAAATAAAAGTTAAAATTCACAAGGAAACTAAGTTCCTGTAGTTGGCTGTATACCATATATTAAAATTTTTTTAATAAAATCCTTTATAAAAAGGTATATAACAACCCAGTCGGGCTATGTTAAATAGACAAAACGTTTTCGGAATAAATATTCGATCATCAGTGCCCTAAAAAAGTATTTAACCACTTAATTAAAAAGAACATGAAATAATTTAAATTTCGAATAAGGTTAATGTAAAATGTGGTTAATACTTACAGGTTAATACATGAATGTAGCCACTAAATATGGGGGTAAAAATCCTTTAAAAATTACTAATTGAAATTTAGTTTACATTATGTCTTGTTTAAAATTAAGATGGTAAAGTTACCGTTGGATTGGTAACATGACGACATATGACCCTACATCTTTATTAAAAAAAAAAAAAGTTACTTGTTATACTTTTTATTTCTATAAATAAAAATAATCGTAGAAAAAATATAGTACACAACTTAAGTTGTAAGCTTATTACATGCTTGTAAAATTACTGCGCTCGCCGCTTCGCGGCTCGCGCGCAACTTTTTTACTCACATGTAATAAGCTTCTTACAACTCTCCGATGCCACATTTAATCTCTTGGGTATTGTCCCACGACTCATTGATTATAGTTCCCAAGTAGCTGTACTGTGAGACACGTTCAATTCTCATTCGGTTCACATACAGATTTGCTCTAGTTATGTTTTTCTTGCTGCTAATTGTTAACTTGGTTTTGCTGGTGTTTATATCTTTGAAATTAATAGAATTTTACTTTTGGAAACATTTAGATGTAAACTTCGCTATGACGAACTAGCACATTTATTATATTTTGTAGTTCTTGTGCGTTGCTTGCTATTAGGACGATATCATCAGCGTACCAAATGTTGTCTGTGCTGGTTCCGTTAATCTTGATTCTACCTTGAACCTCGTCTAATGATCTCTGATTATACATTTCGAATACAGATTAAACAATAGTGGTGATAATACGCAACCTTGTCACACTCCTCGTCGGATTCGTGTATCTTCGGATGTTGTTTGCTTTTTTTAATTGTTGCCGTTTGGTACCAATATAGTTCTGAGATAATTCGAAAGTCTAGTTCGTCAATTCCAGTCGTTCTTAGAATTTCGATCATCTTTTGATGGTTAGGGCAGTCTAATGCTACAGGAATTACCCTGTAGATCTCTAGACATATATGTTAGATTACTAATATGTTGACAAAAGTAGAGAGAACTACTTGTGATTTTGCTTTTAAAAGACAACTAAAAATGTTAGTTTACTCTCAATATTCTAACACCAAACTCTGATTTTTTTATGTTTGTTATTTTAAAACATAAATAATGTATCCTCGATACGATACGTTGACTTAACACTAGTGGTGTGTTTTCTTTCTATTGCTTTCCTCTTTTAATATAGGCAACCAGGTGTTTGTATCGAGTATTTTCTACGCAATTTAGTTTCCCATTATTAGTCTTGATGTCTTCCCTAAATAAAAATGTTCGCAATTACAAAGTCTTTTATAAATACAATTCTAAATAAACCTAGCGACAAACAAGAAATAACAAAGAATTAAAGTTGATTTTATGTAATCGAATGAACTATCTTCCAATAAAGTCGTCCCAGGAACGCGACTTAAAAATATTGCCAATATTATCTCCTTTAAAATTTACATATATTTAACATATGTCTGAATGGTCAATATGAATGAGTCAGATAAAGTTAAATTATTAGATTTTTTTACCAAGTAACCAAAAGAAAATTTGTTTAATTTTATAATGTTCTATATTTTGAGGACGATTTCCGAAGCGGAAATCGAAATATTAGATAAACTTATTTTAAAGTAAAATTGAGTATCGATTGATAAGGGAATACTTATTTTATATTATGTTGAGACGTCTGCTTTTTCAGGATCTCGAATAGTATTACTGGAGAAGAGAAGATTTCAAATAATCGATTGATTTTGGAATTTTCTAAAAGAATCTTTTGCCTTCAATGAGTATACTTCACGCACGAGGTACCTCTGCTTACTTGTTTCACATTCTGTCTAGAATCTAGCAAGCTTGTGAATATACTGCTTGTTGAAAGGAATATATGCCCTAATCTCTTCGTGATCGTTTTTAGAGAGTTCTGATTCCAGTTGTACTTATATTAAATATGTGAAACTATTTTCTAGTAACGTTTCTATATTATTTACTATATTTATTAAAAATAAACTACATTTTTAATTAAAAATAAATTATATTTGACGTCTCAATTTTCATGCCGAAAGACAAAATTTCAAATGTAAGCCTTTTTAATTAAAAATATGGTTTGTTTCAACTAAATATAGCAGATAATATCATTTTCCATGCGTTCTGGTATTAAGGTCGGGCAAGTTACCTGACCATTTCAATACGTTAATATTATAATAATTTAAGAACTTTCACACTGTCTTGGCCCTGTAATCAGAGATACCATTATGCATAAAAACCCTGACCTTCCTTTATTTCCACTGAACGTATCCCATACTACTACACTTTCAGGATGTTTGACGGTTTTAACTGTGAACTTTGGATCGTACCTTGACGCAACGGACGCAACGTGTGGACGACGAACAAATTTGGGGCTTCCTCTTATTAACCTGAACGTAGCTTCGTCACTGAACATGACTTTTTTCCGTTGTTTCGGTGTCCAATGCTGATACCTTTTACAAAAATCCAATCTTTTTTCTTCATCGCTTTTGTAAGCAAGGGCTTTTTGCAGCACGTCGACTTAGTAATGCTTGATCTTTCTAAAGCCGGTGACGAATCGTTCTTATTAAAACGTTCTGAAGAAAATCAGGATGTTTATTTTTGAGTTTTGTGGCAGTTATGGAAGAGTTCAACATCAGTTCACGCCTGATGATGGTGTCAGTCCTAGATAATATTTTTTTAGGAGTTCCAGAACCAGGTTTTCTTTCCGAAACAGTCCCTGAAGGCAACGACGCAGCCGACTATTTCAATTAATAAATTGTCTCTCTTGAAACACCAATATCACGTGCTACGGCGAATACGGTGCTGAGTAAATAAAAAGAAGTTTAACACTGACTATTCATACAAAGCCAACTGTGTACAAACACACAGAATAAACTAAAGAAACTAAGTGGTCACTGAAGTGAGTAAACTAGTAAACTACAGACAGCCGTCGTCGCAAGTACGATATCCCGTCACCCCGCATGCAATTTTTCTTTAAATTTAGTGATTTATTTAGCAATGTAAAGATTTTTTTGACAGGTACTTGTCATTCATATATTTTGACATCAAAGTTTTTTTTTACTTAAACTTAAACTATAAATGTGTAAATCCATAGAACCAATTGGTATTTGTGGATAATAATATATATAATTTAGCTCTCCAGGCCTAGAAGGCCCATAGCTTGGGTTACTATTCTTTTCCATTCTTTTCTGTTTGTTGCTTTATTTTTCCAGTTTGGTATTTTAAGTTTTTCTATATCTTTTTCAACATCCTTCTTCCACCTGGTTTTCGGTCTGCCTTTCTTCCTTTTCCCTCCTATTCCTCCCATTAGCATTCTTTTTGGTAGTTTAGTGTTTTCCATCCTTTGGATGTGTCCCAACCATCTCAGTCTTTGTGACTTTATGATCCCTACGATATTCGGTTCTCCATACATCTCCTCTAATTCCATATTTGGTCTTTTTATCCATATACCATTCCATAATTTACCTCCAAATATTTTTCTGAGGACTTTCCTTTTCCAAACTTGCAGCAAGACTTACTCGGATTTGTTCATTGTTCATGTTTCACTGGCATATAATACAATAGGTCTTATTACTGTCTTATATATTCTTATCTTAGCCCTTCTATGTATATATGTTTTTGCTTTTTAATAAATTGTTTAGTGCAAAAATACAACGGTTACCGGCCATAATTCTCGCTTGGATTTCTTCCTTCATATTTGGTCTTCTCGTGAATGTCGCTCCTAAGTACTGGAATATTTCTACTTCTTCGAATTTATATATTTTTTCATCTGTTATTACTGTCAGATATTGTTCTTGTAGGTAATCTCTTTCTGTCGATTCCATATATTTGGTCTTTTCTTCATTTATGTACATCCCTTTCTTTCTCGCTTTCATTTCTAATCTTTTTATTATTTCTTTTAATTCTTGCTTACTTCTGGCTATCAGTACAATGTCGTCAGCGAATGCTAAGCATTGGTGTTTTCTTTGATATATAAGTCCTGACCTGTTGATTCCAGCTTCTCTGATGGTAACTTCGAGAACGATACTGAACAAGAGCGGTGACAGTGGGTCTCCTTGTCGCACCCCCTCACTGACCTCAAACTTATCTGTTTCTTCGCCATTTATTTTAACCCTATTCTCTGTTTTTCGGAGTGTCACTTTTACCCTTCTTTAAAGTCGATGAATAGGGCCATTGTAGGTTTCCCATATTCGTAGCTTTCTGCTTGTATTTCGTGCAGTAGGAAAATTTGATCCACTGTGCTCCGCCCTCTTCTGAATCCACATTAATATTCCCCTATGTCATTATCTATATTTTGAGATAGCTTATCTTTTATATATACTGCAAGTATTTTATATGCAACATTTAGTAGGGCTATTCCCCTGTAATTGTGGCATAAACTTTTGTCGCCTTTTTGTGAAAAGGGCAGTGTCGCTTCGGTCCATTCCTTCGGTAATTTTTTTTGTTCCCATATGTCTTTTAGCAACTTCTCCAAATGCTTAATTAGTACTGGTCCTCCATATTTAAACATTTCAACTGTTACTTCATCTCTCCCTGGGCTCTTATTTTTCTTTAGTTTCTCTATTATTTCTTTTTCGTTAGGCGGTCTTTCCTCTATTCGTTCTTGATCGACATTTTCCTTCCCTTCTTCTTCCTCTTCATATTCTGTTGTGGGAATTTCATTTAAAAGTTCTTCAAAGTATTCTTTCCATCTGCTCAATATTTCTTCGTCACTTACTAAATTTCTTCTACTTTTGTTTTTGTAGTGTATAGGTTTTCCTTGGTACCCTTTTTTCTCATTTTTCACCCCTTGATATAAGTTTCTAATTTCTCAATTTTTATAGCTCTGTTCTATACATTTTAATTTATCTTCATTGTATTTTCTTTTCTTAGATCTTATTATTCCTTTGGCTCTTTTCCTTTGTTCATTGTATTTTCTCTCTATCTCTGTTGTTTTTTCTTGCATCATTTTCATTCTTAATTTATTTCGTTCATCTAGTTCCATTTTACATTCATCGTCGAACTATTCTTTGTATTCGTGTTTTATATTTTTATTACTGGCCTGAGCTGCTTTGGTCATACATACTTTTATTTGCATCCATGTTTGTTCAATATCCCCGCTTTCTGCAATATTATCTAATCCTCTACTGACTATTCTTTCATATTTATTTTGTTCCTCTTCTGTCAGTAGTGTCACAGGTTTAGTTGCTTTATACTTTTTCTTCCGCTAGTTTCTAAGCACTGAAATAAGTTGTTTCATTTGTATTCCAACTATAAAGTGATCTGAATCTGCATCTCGACCTCTGTATGTTCTTATGTTCTTTATACATTTTTGCATATCTTTTTCGACAAGCACATGATCAATTTGGTTTATGGTTTTCCCATCCGGTGATCTCCACGTTCCTTGGTGTATTCTTTTGTGTTGGAAGTACGTGCTCATAATGATCATATTTCTTTTTTTCGCGAAATCAATTAGGAAGTCACCATTTTCGTTCGTTGTTTCATGCAAGCTGTATTTTCCTATGGTGGGTACATATATTTCTTCTTTTCCTATTTTTGCATGCCTATCACCTAGCACTATTTTTAAATCGTATTTGGGGATATTTTCGAATACTGTATCTATTTGATTATAAAAGTCTTCCTTTATTTCTATACTTTTGTCTTTAATTTTTTGTCTGTGGATAATAAAGAGAATTATAAACAGAAATAAATTATGTGGTTGCCATTCGGTTATGTTAATTAAATTTTGTAGGAAGTATTTAATTTGATTTTTTTAATTTGATACTGATATTTATTACGAATATTAAAAAAACAAAGATAGAGAAAATTGTTAGCTTCGACGAAAGACCCATCTCTATAATCCAAATTTACGGATCGTATTTAAGGAGTTCAGATCGGTCATCTTCGCTTCGGTTAGCATCTTTGACAGTATGTGTAAATGTGAAATGGATTCCATCAACTACAGACATATTCCATTTCGAAATGTCCATCACTTACGGGTAATCTTAAGGGAAAGTGTCACTTTTCGGCTTAGTTTAATGGTAATATATAAGATTAAGTTTTAATCGCCGTCACATGTTAGTCCTTTTGTGATAAGGGTGGGGCGTTATGCGGAACGTGAGGGGTTAAAAAATAAAATAAAATAGGTTATTTAAAATAAAATACGTTTATTATATTGCTTTAGTATTTTTATTTAGTTAATTTATTTTGCAGTGAAGTACATTTAACGGTATCGAAGTAACATATAATTTGCATTATTGATGTATTTTGCATAACACTTTCATATAATTTATCAATAACTTTCTTTTGATAACGTGTCTTGATTTCGTTCTGTTGAATTATTGTTTCTGTAATTTGGCTAGACATTTTAATTAAATTATTTTTGTTTAAGATTTTGAATGTTTTTTTTTTATTTTTTTTGCACCTAGGATTGATTATAATTTTAATTTACAATTAGTACAAGTTTACAATTTTTAATATTCTCACACATTCAAAATCCCTCGCTGTAATTTCACTTTTTCACACCGCTCTTTAAATTTTCGTTTAAATTACAAAGTAGAACTTTTGACTATCTGGTGAACATTTTAAAATGATTTGGAAGTTTTTTTTATAGATTTTACACTTCTCCAAAATCTGTACATACTTATCATTTTATTGTTTCTATCATTCTCGATTCTCGACACCAAGATTGGGTTAACAACTTAGAGGAATTGAGTTGTTAATATCAATTTTTCTCAAGAACTATCCCTTTACTCAATAAATATTTTCAGTAAAACCGATGATAACCAGTTTACGATAATGGATTTTTTTAAACAGTTTTCTCAAAAACACCCTAATAAGGGTTTTTATATTTTTAGCATTTAGTTTACCATGTACCGTTGACCTGAAGATGCATAGCAAATTATAAGATGCGAAATCGAAGGTGATAAAATAAATTAATTGTAAGTTATTATTATTATTCTCATTTCTTTTTACCTATTTAAAAATAGGAATAGGAATAGAAAAAAAAACAAAAAAGTACTCAAACATAATATTATGTACGAAAAAAGTTGATTCAATTAAATGCTTTCCAATAAATTTTTTCCAATTTTTCTTTTTTTTTTTCTTTGTATAAATATAAAACGATGACGGCTGTCCAACGTGCGAATAGTTTTCTATGCGCGAAATATGAAAACGGTATACGCGGGATCAAGATATTCTCTCTGTAGTTTTCTTTGATGATCGTTTGCAATGATATTATTTTATTAGCCCTTTTACAGTCAGTCTCGTTCCATGGCACAGTCGAGGTTGATGAATGTTACGCAGCACAATGGCAAATGATCCTACTTGGGAACACTAATTACATTTGGTTTGATGAAAACTTTAGCTACTCCGAGTATTTCTACGGGAGTGGCTTATTACAAGAGACAGCTGTGGACGTATTGTTTTGACATTCACAATATAACGACAGGTCAAATACACATGTACGTATGTCATGAAGGCATAGCCTCAAGTGGCCCACAAGAAATTTGTTTTTGCATTTTACACTACGTAAAAACGTATGTTAACACGCCGGTTTTAATTTTGTACAGCGATCAATACGGAGGTCAGAATCGAAATATTAAAATGGCGTCTATTTTTGTATAGATGACTGTTTGTAATATTTTTAGTCCCACAGTGATAAGTCACAAGTTTCTAGTTTCCGGTCACTCCTATTTACCATGTGACAGAAACTTTGGAGTTATCGAAAAACAAAAACTATTGGTTTTGCCAGACGGAAAAAAAGGAAGCAATATGTAAAAGTAGAGTGACTTAAAATACAGTGGTTAATGTTCAAAGCAGAAGAGACCCTCAAAATTTATTTTAAATATTCTAAAAATGAGAGTGTAATATTTAATTGTGTCGACGTTTTAAAAAGAAGAACAGATAAAAAGAAAAGACTTCTACTTGAACATCCTCTATCCTGCTGGAAGACCCATAGAGCAACGAAAATATAAAGACCTTCAGAGTCTTCTTTCTAACATTCCGCCGGTTTATCATAAAATCTACACAAACCTGAAGACAAACATGGAGGCAATATATAATGATGTTGGATCGGAAACAGATGAATAAGTTCCACAAGGAAACTAAGTTCCTGTAGCTGGCTGTATATTATGTATTATAATTTTTTTAAATCTTTTATAAAAGGTATATAATTAAAACACCATATCGGGATACATCACAGAACGTTTTCGAAAATAATATTCCATCATCAGTGTTATCTAGATGTACATGTTTTGAGCCACTAAATACTTGGGTAAAAACCCGTTAAATGTTGTTAAATTAAATTTAAGTTACATTATTTGATCTTACATACTAGGATGTTTAAGGTACACTAGAAATTGATTACATGGCAACGCAAGACTCTACTGGAGGTTGCTAGTCCTGAGACAAAGTGTCTAGGAGGACTTGTTGCTAGCAACAAGTCCTCGTAGACACTCGTAGATCGCTATCGCCTCTCCTTTCCAATGATGTATCATACGTCACAATCCGACAAACTATTCTACCCCCACCACAAAACGCTCAAAAAATTATTTAATTCTACATCATTCTGTTTAACTTAATTTAATTTTATATAATTCTATTTATGTCTATTTAATTTTAGTTTATCTTATTTAGTTTTTATTTTATTTTATTTTGGTATAGCGTTGACGTTTGTTAAACGTCATTTTATTTTATTCTTCTTCTTCTTCTTCTTTTTGGCTTTTATTCTTCTGAATAATCAGCCAGTACATTTGTTTTGTTAATTTTTGGGCCACTGTCGTGAGTCTGAGAATATATCTCATGCCCTATTATCAATTATCAGTGACATATAGACATTTTTTCTACATATCTACATTTTATTTATGTTTTCTATTTTCTTATAGTTGGTTTAAATGTTAATATTGGATAGGTTATTATTAAGGTTATAATTTTAAATGGTTGATCTGTAGGAATCTGAGAAGAATTTTGATAATTTTAGGGTTAATCTCGCATAGAAGCATTGGTATGTTAGTTGGGGTTTTAATATTAATTTTGATCAGCTCCTGATAGACATCATAATCTTTTATTTTGTTTATTGGGCATATCCAAAATATGTGTTCTAGTGTATCCATTTGCCCACATTCACAGTATGGGTTATCGCGAATGTTGATTTTGTATAAATGTACTCCTGTCAGGCAATGACCACTCCTCATTCTAATAATGGTAGTAATATGCCGCCTATCTATGTATGAGATTGTGTCAAACCATGGTTTATTAGGAAAAAAATTTTGTATGTTGTTATACCACTTGCCTTTATATTGAAAAGAATTTAACCAATTATTTTGATGCATAGAACATATTTTATTTTTTAATAATGGCATGATATCCAAGTTACTTAATCGAATTTTAGCAGGAATATTTATTTCAGCCGCAATCTTTGCCAGTTTGTCAGCTATTTCGTTTCCCTTGATATCATTATGTCCAGGAATCCAACATAATCTAATATCTTTCCCATATTTATTTAAATAGTATAGTTTCTTTTTCTCATCTCAAGGACAGTGTCTCATGAAGCCAAGACGAACAACTTTTAGAAAGAATTGATCTTCCTTAATACAATCTGTCCAGTTTAATTCATGAAAAGAAAAGATTATACCATAAGTGGTTGAATACAAAAGATGGCGCAGACAAAGACCGATACAATGAAATGAAGAAGAAAACTAGAAAGATAATTCTGACCTCCAAAAATGAGATATGGGATAGAAGGTGCAGAGAGATAGAATCTTATATTGGAGGACGACAATGCACTGAGGCGTGGAAGTTTATAAACTCTGTTAAGAAGCCGACTAACGAGAAAGTGATTCTAAATCCCATAAATCCCGAGGATTGGACACATTATTACAAACATCTATTAAATGAGAACAGAGACGAATTTAAAGAAGATATGAATTCATGAAGAATCGAAATTCTGGGAGAGCATATTACCATAGATATCAACATAGTTCAAAAAGCTATAGCAGGGATGAAGAATGGGAAAGCAAGTGGACCAGAGGGAGTAACTACGGAATTAATAAAGAATGGCTCAGAGAAATTACACAGAATGATCACGGTGATATTTAACGAATATATTAATGGACATCCAACACCAGATGAATGGAAAACAGCATATATGACCCCAATATATAAAAAAGGTGACAGGAGAAATTGTAAAAACTATAGAGGGATATCGGTCACAAGTTCAATGAGTCGACTATACGGTCGAATACTACGGGACCTGATAGAGGAAGATTATCAATCGTCTGAAGACGAAGAACAAGGAGGATTTAGAGCAGGTCGTTCATGTACAGATAACATCTTCTGTCTTAAACAAATTATAGAAAAGAAAATTGTGACAAATAGAGAGTTACATATGACTTTTGTAGATCTTGAGAAGGCATATGACACAGTCCCGCTAAATAAACTATGGGAAGTCCTGGGCACATCAAACATACATCAAACATTGGTTAGTGCTCTCAAAGATCTATATTATGGTTCAAACTCCCAAATGAAATTCGGAAACCTCTTAGCTGAAAAATTTGCAGTTACTAAGGGTCTCAGACAAGGATGTTGTATCTCTCCGACTCTATTTAAGATTTATATCTCTGCAGCTCTGAAACAATGGAAAAGGAAAGTCAAAGGAATGGGTATACAATTGAACGATCAGGATTACATATATACTTTACAGTTTGCAGATGATCAGGTGGTAATCTCAAATGACAAAGATGACATGGAATACATGCTTAGAAAACTAATTAAAGAATACCAGAAATGGGGATTAAATATCAATTTAGAAAAGACAAAATACCTCTCAATTGGAGCTGAAGCAGAACAACTCGATATCGATGACAATCAAAAAATAAATCCATGCAACGAATATAAATACCTGGGCGTCATCTTCGACCGTAGTGGAAAAGACGAACGAGAAATAGAACATCGAATTGTACAAGCACGAAGAGCTATAGCATGTTTGAACGGAATTCTATGGAGTAAAGAAATATCAAAGAAAAGAAAATGGAACATCTATGAGACAATGATTAAAACTAGCCTACTTTATGGAGCTGAGACATGGAGAATAACCGAAAAATATAAGAAAAAGGTCGAAGTTACGGAAATGGATGCCATCAGAAGATCGATGAGAATATCAAGAGCCGACAGAATACGGAATGAAGTGATAAAACAACAAATGGGTATAGAGGGCACTATAGTTGAGGATATTGAAAGAAAACAGCTCATATGGTATGGGCATGTGAGCCGAATGGAGGACGAAAGATTGCCTAAAAAAACGATGATGTGGCAACCCCCAGAGAAGACGAAACGAGGAAGACCACCACAGAGCTGGAACCTGGGAGTTAGGAAAGCGATTAGCGCTCGAAATCTGGACGAAGACCTAACTCAAGACAGAATACAGTGGCGTTTGGGAGTCGGACAACGTCGTAAGACGTTATAAAAAACCGAATATATATATATATATATATATATATATATATATATATATATATATATATATATATATATATATATATATATATAGTTTCTTTTTAACTTGCAAGACTCTGTAATCTTTTGTTGCAGTTATCATATTGTTATTAATGTTGTCTATAGCGCTCTTTGAGTCCGTAAATATTATAGCTTTATCAAAACTTTTTTCCTCACAAATCATTAGACCCTTTTGAATAGCTATTATTTCTGCTGTACAGATATTAATAAGTGAAGGAATTTTTTCAGAAAAGGAATAATTTATACTAGGTATGTGTATTCCTATGCATGTTTTGGCTTCCTCAAGGTTTTGATTTTTGTGTTTTTTTGAAGCATCTGTAAATATTTGTATGTAATTATAGTAATACGAATTTACAAAATTGTAATATTCCCAAAGGTTATGGGAACTATTTTTTTTTAATAATGTTTTTATAATTGGTACATTATAAGTGTAGATATCATATTTTATTTTATTAGTAAGTGTATGGTTTCGTTTCGTGTAAGTACGATTCCTAAAGACTGGAACAATGCAGTGATAGTCTTGTTACACAAAAAAGGTGATATTACTAAATTAGAAAATTATAGACCCATCAGCCTCTTGACACATATGTATAAACTCTTTATGAAAATCTTAACAAAGAGACTAACACCTAAACTTGATTTCTATCAGCCCAAAGAACAGGCAGGCTTTAGGAGAGGATATGGCACAAATGACCATTTGCACACCATAAAAATCTTAATTGAAAAATGCATCGAGTACAACATACCACTGGTTCTTGCATTTGTCGATTACGAGAAGGCTTTTGATACTGTAGAGTTTGAAACCGTACTGGAAGCCCTAAATCAAAGCCGAATAGATTACAGGTACACGTCACTAATCAAAAACATCTACGAGAACGCTACATCAAGTATACGACTACACGAAGACACCGAAAAATTCAGCTTAGGTCGAGGAGTAAGACAAGGAGACAATATTTCACCAAAATTGTTCACGGCAGCTCTAGAGTCAATATTTAAGAACACCCAATGGCAAGATATGGGCATCAATATAGATTAAGAAAGATTAAATCATCTGAGGTTTGCAGATGATGTCGTATTAATCGCAGATAACTTACAGGATACGGTTTCTATGCTACATTCGCTTAAAAGTCTGTCTGAAAGAGCAGGATTAAAGATAAACTTTAAGAAAACTAAACTTATGACAAATCTCGTAATGAGTGGAAATATAACTATCGACAATAATACCATACAACAAACAGACACTTACAAATATCTGGGACACGAGATCAAAATAAACAGAGACAATCAAACAAATGAAATACAGAGGCGAATAGGCCTGACATGGGCAGCATTTGGCAAACTAAGCCATATTCTAAAAAGTTAAATTCCCATGTGTCTCAAGCGAAAAGTTTATAACCAATGTGTTTTGCCTGTACAAACTTATGGAGCAGAGACTTTAACACTCACGCAGAAATCTGCGAATAAACTAAGAGTTACACAACGAGCCATGGAACGTGCAATGCTGAATGTGAGCCTCCGAGACCACATAACAAACCGACAAATCAGGCAAAGATCAGGAGTTCAAGACGTCATCGAAAGAACCACGAGACTTAAGTGGAACTGGGCAGGACACTTGGCCAGAACACAAGATGGACGATGGACAAGACGAATTATGGAATGGAGGCCCAGAAATTATAAAAGAAGCCGAGGACGACCACCGACTAGATGGACCGACGACATAAAAAGAGTAGCGGGAAACTGGCTACAAGCGGCCCAGTGTAGAGAACACTGGAAAGAACTGAGGGAGGCCTATGTCCAGCAGTGGACGGTATGTCCAGTGAAGTGTATGGTTATCTTACCCAGAGACATATAATAAATATATATTATACGTCATTGATCTTACCTTGCAATTACATTAACCTATATTATTAGCAATTTTCGAAAAAATTAATTAATTCAGATTTCTTTGTTCAGATAGCGTTAGGATTTTATATCTAATTACATAAAGCTTTTAGTTATTTTGTATTAAATTCTGCCTTAAAAATATTATTAAAATTAATTATTAATTATATTAATATGAAATTAATACAGTATTATTAATTAACCGTATCGTTTCAAGAACAAAATATGATCGAAATGTCAAATTTTGGTAGCTCACATATCTTTGCTAGACGGCGTCGTAACATTACTGGACAAACGGTGTGACCTGTCATCATAGCTTTTTTTTTATAGATAGATACTTTTTAGATAAAGAGCTGCCTGCGCTACTTTAGACACATAAAATCGATTTGCTTTAGTTTAGCCATTAGTTTGGAAATGACGATGGTGCATTTATTAAGAGTAGTTGTAAACAAAGTAATGTTACCCAACTTGATTGCTAAAAAAATGCAGAAGATAGGCAGCAGTAAAACAAGAAACAAAAATCATTGTTGCCATGCATTGAAATGCAGCATTGCAGCGGTAGCCATTGCACATGCTACAGTAAAAGACATTTTTATTATCATTTATTTCTGAAACTTATTAAAATTTTTAAATACCGATTGGTAGATTTAGTATTGAAATTAATTAGACAAGGTCAATATGAGTCCAAAGAAGAGATGTTCATAAACAACCAAAAATGAAGAAAAGAAAACAAAGAAAGGCAAGCTAAAACCTAACAATTAGAAGAACAAATACGAAATTAAAAAAAATTACGTGAAAGAAACCAAAACTCTATGGACAATTGAGACTTAAAGAGGAAGATACAACTGATAAATGGGTAAAAATCCAAAAATAAGGATAATACAAAATGGAATAGAATCTAGAGTGAATAAAGAATTAAAAAAAAAACTAAAACAAGCGTAAATAAAAACAAAAGCAGAAAAAAAGTAGAATGAGAAATAAAAGACTAATGAGTTCTAAATGAGAAAATGATGAGTCGAAGAAAAAGATGCAGAGGAAAATGAGAAGATAATAAAAAACCGTAAGCAACAGTTGCAGAGTAAAAATAAAAAAGTCAAAAAATTTAAAATTGTGCACAGTTAAAATAATTGAAGGGGTGAGTGTATGAAGGGAGTAAGTGACATTTTTTAAGAAAATGAGTTATCCGCATGGATGAAGGTGGTAAGTGCTAAATTAAATTTTCCACTTATCCCCAGCCTTCTATGATTTAAAATAACTGAGACAGCCAGCGTATGAAGGAGGTAATTGACCATGCTACTTTAAATATCTAGTGAATGAAGAAGGTAAGTAACAAGATAAAGTACTTCCTTCATCCATACCAAAAAGAATAAAAAGTTTTGAACTACAAGTAAATTCCATATGATGAGATCGTTGCTCTTCCTGAAAATGGAAATGAAGAGGCTCTTAATTGGCCCACTAAAACCAAGAAAAAAATATTTCCACTAAAAGTAAAAGTAACTAGAAAAAGACAGAAAAAGATTAAAGAATGGAAAGCACGAAAACGTGCCAAGTGCAGAGAAAGTGGTCTGGCTTACATTTCTAAAATAGGCCAAGTAAAACCCGCTAAAACCGTTAACTCTGGGATTTTGTGCAATGAAACTTGCCGTTACAAGTGTTCTCAGTCAATAACTGTAGAAGAAAGGGAATCAATATTTTCTTCCTACTACAAACTAGATGTAAATGCCAAAAACTGCCATCTTTTAAGAGCATTAAAAAAAGGGAACCAATGAGAAAGAAAACTGGAGCATTAAAGCATAAAACTGCCACCTACCAATACAATGTAACTTGTAGTGGCCGGCAAACTACCGTATGCAAACGGGCTTTCATTTCCTTGTTTGCAATCAGCTTGAAAAAGGTTGACCTAATCCAAACTTCAATAAAATCAGGGAAAAATGCTCCTGAATCGGACAGAAGGGGAAAACACGCAGTCAGACCTAAAAAGACCCCTGCTGAAGTTGCTGCTTACGTCATTAAGCATATTTAAAGTTTCCCAGCAGAAGAGTCGCACTACTCCAGGCATTGTAATATTCACAAAAAATATCTTTCACCGCAACTTTACCTAGACAAATGCCGAACTGACGGAAGAAATGAAAAATTTCAAATAAAAGAGGCTACATACCGATTCATTTTTAATAATGAATTTAATCTGTCTTTTGGTTATCCCAAAAGCGATACATGTAGCACATGCGATTCTGGCAA